>NW_027063019.1:0-53261 GCF_032884065.1 Artemia franciscana
GTAGGTTATGTCTGTCTGTCTGTCCGCATATGACGTCTGAATTATTTCATCATATACCAATTCAAAAACGAAAATATACAAGCTGATGTAGCTGAGTTGGTAACGCGGTATTTTCCAGGTTCTAGGTTCAAGAGATTGGAGGTTCGAACCTTGAATACAAAAGAAGAAAAAAACTGAAAAAGGTAAAACTACAAAAAAAAACTAAAAAGGAAAAAAACTAAAAAAAACTAAAAAAGCTAGAATACTAAAAAAAACTAATCAAAGTTAAAAAACTAAAAAAGAAAAAAAACGTAAAAACTACAAAACTAAAACCTAAAAAAGGTAAAAACGAAAAAAACTAAAACGAAAGAAAAACTAAAAACTAATAAAAAATTAAAAAAAAATTAAAAGAAAAAAAAAGAAAAAAAGGAAAAGAACTGAAAAACTACAAAACAACTAAAAAGAAAACAGAAAAAAAATCTAAAAAACTAAAAAAAAGGTAAAAACCAAAAAGAAAAAAGGAAAAAAACACAAAATTTATTTCATCATATACCAATTCAAAAACGAATGTATATACAGACCGGGACACAGGGACACAAATGACGACCGGGACGCCGGGGGGCACAGGGGGGATATATAAAGGACGACAGGGGCACAGTGTTTTTCCCATGACAATTATATGTTGCATGTTCAAGAGTCGGTAAACCTGACAATCTATTTATATGCACAGACAATGGGACAGCCAAGAATGTTGTACATTCGCCTGTTGGGGTGGCGCGAAGCGCCACCCCAACAGCTAGTATATATATAATATATATATATATATATATATATATATATATATATATATATATATATATATATATATATATATATATATATATATATATATATATATATATATATATATATATATATATATATATATATATATATATATATATATATATATATATATATATATATATGCCATATTAGTTATGCGCCATTGTAGTTGTGTCCCTGTGTCCCACCTGTGAATATAGATAGATTTATATATGTGTTTCAAACTACGTAAAAATTGCGAATAAACAACATTCTTGGCTTTCCCATTGTCTGTGCATATACAAAGCCGTATGTACTAATAATGACGTCATATGCAAACGCTCTTTTTACAAACAAACAAACATGCATCCACACAACTCGTTTTTATATAGATAGATAGATAGATAGATACAATTCAAATTAACTGCGTAAAACTTGCGAATATACAACATTCTTCGCTGTCCAATTGTCGCTGCATATAAATACATTGTCAGGTTTACCGACCCTCGAACATGCAACGTACAATTGTCCATGGGAAAAAACAATCAGTATTAAGATCTATACCACATTTTTCTAATGATTGACCTTGAGCTTTGTTAATGGTGATTGCAAATATTAATCGAATTGGGAATTGCAATCTTTTAAATTTTAAATTAAAAAAGCAGATCCGTTGGAATCATGGGAATGCGAGGAATAAGAACAGCCTCACCCTCATAAGGCCCTGTCAAGATTGTGGCCTCTATTAGGTTTTCCATTGTTTTTTTTACGGCAAGTCGCGTGCCATTGCAAAGCTTTGGTGGGTTGATATTTCCTAAAAGTATTATTGGTACGCCTATTTTTAGTTGTAGCAAGTGTGGTGGAAACCCTGAAAGATCTATGGAATTTAAAAATTCAGATGGATAATTAACCGCTTCATTTGGTTCCAAAACTGTGTCGACTGACTTGTAAAGGACTGCCTGGTCTCGAATCTTGGTCAAAACAATATTGTTGATTTCGTGGACGTCTACATTTTTGGGTGCGAGAATCGCTCTTTCACTTAGCCATTTATTATTTTTATAATTTTTTAGAATATTCGGAAATACTTTTTCAATCAATTCATTTTTGGACGTCACTAAATTACAGAAATCAGCAGGTAGTTGTATACGTCCTGAAATTGAGTCTACTGTTTGACCAGAGTCATCGTTTTGCAATCGGACACGCATATTTGTAGTTAATTTTAATATTTTTACGTGTGCCCATAAATTAGAATTTTTCAGGCAACCATTCATTTCGTCTGCAGAAGTTAAACTACGTAAAAATTGCGAATATACAACATTCTTGGCTTTCCCATTGTCTCTGCATATACAAAGCCGTATGTACTAATAATGACATCATATGCTAACGCTGACTGCCTGGTCTCGAATCTTGGTCAAAACAATATTGTTGATTTCGTGGACGTCTATATTTTTGGGTGCGAGAATCGCTCTTTCACTTAGCCATTTATTATTTTTATAATTTTTTAGAATATTCGGAAATACTTTTTCAATCAATTCATTTTTGGACGTCGCTAAATTACAGAAATCAGCAGGTAGTTGTATACGTCCTGAAATTGAGTCTACTGGGAGCTTTCCGTTTCCAATTGTCAGCAATTGATCTGAAAATGTTTGACCAGAGTCATCGTTTTGCAATCGGACACGCATATTTGTAGTTAATTTTAATATTTTTACGTGTGCCCATAAATTAGAATTTTTCAGGCAAGCATTCATTCGTCTTCAATGGCTCTGGTGGTGCAGCCAATAGAGGAAGTTTAACTTTTCCTGAGGCGCAACACATTCCCATTGTTTCACCATTGAATTTCAAGGCCTTGCAATAGGGACAAATTTTAGACATTGTCCCGATTTGAACACATCTACTCAAGCTATAATCATCGACTGGGTTGTACCTGAATGCCAGGCGATAACTTTCAGGTTGCTCTGATTCCTCGGCACGCTTTCTTTTCTTACTTTCTCTATCAGCAGCAAGCCTGATTTCTTGCTGTTCTTGTGATTCCTCGGCACGCTTTCTTTTCTTACTTTCTCTATCAGCAGCAAGCCTGATTTCTTGCTGTTCTTGTAATTCCTCGGCACACCTTCTTTTTTCACTTTCTCTTTTAGCAGCAAGTCTGCTTCCGCGTTGCTCTGGTAGTTCCTCGGCACGCTTTGTGTTCTTTTTTTCTCTATCAGCCTCAAGCCTGCTTCCTTGCTGTTCTTTTGATTCCTCGCAACGCTTTCTGTTCTTTCTTTCTCTATCAGCCTCAAGCCTGTTTCCTTGCTGTTCTTTTGATTCCTCGGCACGCTTTCTGTTCTTTCTTTCTCTATCAGCCTCAAGCCTGTTTCCTTGCTGTTCTTTTGATTCCTCGGCAAATTGGTGGGGGCGCTTCGCGCACCCCCAAGCCCCCCCGTGCACGTAAGTCGTTACGCGCCATATTAGTTACGCGCCATTGTATTTGTGTCCCTACGTCCCACCTGTAAATATATATATATATATATATATATATATATATATATATATATATATATTTATATATATATATATATATATATATATATATATATATATATATATATATATATATATATATATATATATATATACTAGCTGTTGGGGTGGCGCTTCGCCCCCCCCCCCCCCCCCAAGCCCCCCCCGCGCGCGTAAGTCGTTACGCGCCATATTAGTTACGCGCCATTGTAGTTACGCGCCATTGTAGTTGTGTCCCTGTGTCCCACCTGTGAATATAGATAGATTTATATATGTGTTTCAAACTACGTAAAAATTGCGAATATACAACATTCTTGGCTTTCCCATTGTCTGTCCATATACAAAGCCGTATGTACTAATAATGACGTCATATGCAAACGCTCTTTTTACAATCAAACAAACATGCATACACACAACTCGTTTTTATATAGATAGATAAATAGATAGATACAATACAAATTAACTACGTAAAACTTGTGAATATACAACAGTCTTCTCTGTCCCATTGTCTGTGCGTATAAATAGATTGTCAGGTTTACCGACCCTCAAAGATGCAACATACAATTGTACATTGGTAAAGCAATCTGTATTAAGATCTATACCGCATTTTTCTAGTGATTGCCCTTGAGCTTTGTTGATGGTGGTTGCAAATGCTAATCGAATTGGGAATTGCAATCTTTTAAATTGAAAAAGCAGATCCGTTGGAATCATGGGAATGCGAGGAATAAGAACAGCCTCACCCTCATAAGGCCCTATCAAGATTGTGGCATCTATTAGGTTTTCCATTGTTTTTTTTTTACGGCAAGTCGCGTGCCATTGCAAATTTCTTTAATTGATATATCTTAAAAGTATTATTGGTACGCCTATTTTTAGTTGTAGCAGGTGTGGTGGACACCCTGAAGGATCTATGGAATTTAAAAATTCAGATGGATAATTAACCGCTTCATTTGGTTCCGAAATACAAATTAACTGCGCAAAACTTGCGAATATACAACATTCTTCGCTGTCCAATTCTCGCTGCATATAAATAGATTGTCAGGTTTACCGACCCTCGAACATGCAACGTACAATTGTCCATGGGAAAAACAATCAGTATTAAGATCAATACCACATTTTTCTAATGATTGACCTTGAGCTTTGTTAATGGTGATTGCAAATGCTAATCGAATTGGGAATTGCAATCTTTTAAATTGAAAAGGCAGATCTGTTGGAATCATGGGAATGCGAGGAATAAGAACAGCCTCACCCTCAAAAATCCCTTTCAGGATTGTGGCCTCTATTAGGTTTTCCATTGTTTTTTTTTTACGGCAAGTCGAGTGCCATTGCAAAGCTTTGGTGGGTTTATATTTCTTAAAAGTATTATTGGTACGCCTATTTTTCGTTGTAGCACGTGTGGTGGAAACCCTGAAAGATCTATGGAATTTAAAAATTCAGATGGATAATTAACCGCTTCATTTGGTTCCAAAACTGTGTCGACTGACTTGTAAAGGACTGCCTGGTCTTGAATCTTGGTCAAAACAATATTGTTGATTTCGTGGACGTCTATATTTTTGGGTGCGAGAATCGCTCTTTCACTTAGCCATTTATTATTTTTATAATTTTTTAGAATATTCGGAAATACTTTTTCAATCAATTCTTTTTTGGACGTCACTAAATTACAGAAATCAGCAGGTAGTTGTATACGTTTTGAAATTGAGTCTACTGGGAGCTTTCCGTTTCCCATTGCCAGCAATTGATCTGAAAATGTTTGACCAGAGTCATCGTTTTGCAATCGGACACGCATATTTGTAGTTAATTTTAATGGTTTTACGTGTGCCCATAAATTAGAATTTTTCAGGCAAGCATTCATTTCGTCTGCAGGAGTTGATCTAGGTATTATAGGTAATGTTTGCCTGAAATCTCCCGCAAAAAATATTAAGGTGCTGCCAAAGGGTTTCGACTTCCCTCGCAAATCTTTCAAGCATTGATCCAGAGCCTCGAGCGATTTTTTGTGTGCCTTTGTGCACTCATCCCAAATAATAAGTTTGCATTGCTGCAATACTTTACCCATCCCAGATGATTTGGAAATATTGCACGTGGGAGTTTCTGTAGAATGCAAGTTCAGAGGCAATTTCAAAGCGGAATGAGCAGTTCTTCCACCAGGCAGCAATGTTGCGGCTATTCCGGACGACGCAATTGCCAACGCTATATCATTTTTAGATCGAATTGATGCCAGAATCAGTTTTATCACAAACGTTTTACCAGTACCTCCTGGCGCATCCAAAAAGAAAATTTCTCCAACGTTGTTATCGACACAATGCATTATCGTATCATAAATGTCTTTTTGTTCCGACGTTAACTTGGAAATGTTATTTTGTACATACGACAATAGATCACTCGTACTGCAACTTTGTTCACGATCCAATTCTACACATGTCGAAACAGCAGCGATACGGTTAGGTGAAGGCATTCCTAAACCCTGAAGAGGTTTGTTTGCCATAGTTATGCAAAAATCTTCTATAACAACTAAAGTGTAGTTATAAATTTCTGGTGTAAAATCAAAAGTCATGTCTGACGTCTCTAACTGTTTTCGATGAAGTATATCTTCGGACATTTCTGACTTATATTTTTCCCATAAATCTGTAGGAGCTGATGGAGAGCAAGTTGTTAAAATGATGCCAAAAAATGCACGAATTTGACTTGGGGTTGACGTTTCGCACGCGTCATTGATGCAGTTATCCCAGTGTTGGTCATTCTCCAATAAATTCAGAGCTTGGCATGCACTACGGTAAGTGTCATGTATAGTACCATTTACAGTCCTCAAATACTCAAAGGATGTCAGACCGGGTACATTCACCAAAAGCAGGCGTAGAAAGAAGCATTCATGTTGATTGGGGTGAACGGTGTAGAGTCTTCCTATCGTGGTATCTTTGAAGATGGTAGGTTGGCCGTCGACTGACTTACCCTGTTTTCGACGTTCAAATACTTTATTTTTAGTATTCCACGTGTAATACGAAGGCACTTCAGTATACAGCAGTTTTTTTGCAAAAGAATCATTTTTGCAAAGCGAAAAAAAGCTGTTAATGTTGTATCCGGTTGATTCAGGACTCTTTGTTGCACGTTGGTTTCCGTGATTCCTCAGCACGCTTTCTGTTCTTTCTTTCTCTATCAGCCTCAAGCCTGTTTCCTTGCTGTTCTTTTGATTCCTCGGCAAGCTTTCTTTTCTGACTTTCTCTATCAGCAGCAAGTTTTTTGGTCTGCAGGAGTTGATCTAGGTATTAAAGGTAATGTTTGCCTGAAATCTCCCGTGAGCAATATTAATGTGCTGCCAAAGGGTTTCGACTTCCCTCTCAAATATTTCAAGCATTGATCCAGAGCCTCGAGCGATTTTTTGTGTGCCATTGTGCACTCATCCCAAATAATAAGTTTGCATTGCTACAATACTTTACCCATCCCAGATGATTTGGAAATATTGCACTTGGGAGTTTCTGTAGAATGCAAATTCAGAGGCAATTTCAAAGCGGAATGAGCAGTTCTTCCACCAGGCAGCAATGTTGCGGCTATTCCGGACGACACAATTGCCAACGCTATATCATTTTTTGATCGAATTGATGCCAGAATCAGTTTTATCACAAATGTTTTACCAGTACCTCCTGGCGCATCCAAAAACAAAATTTCTCCAACGTTGTTATCGACACAATGCATTATCGTATCATAAATGTCTTTTTGTTCCGACGTTAACTTGGAAATGTTATTTTGTACATACGACAATAGATCACTCGTACTGTAACTTTGTTCACGATCCAATTCTACACATGTCGAAACAGCAGCAATACGGTTAGGTGAAGGCATTCCTAAATCCTGCAGAGGTTTGTTTGCCATACGTGCGCACAAATCTTCTATAATAACTAAAGTGTAGTTATAAATTTCTGATGTAAAATCAAAAGTCATATCTGACGTCTCTAACTGTTTTCGATGGAGTATATCTTCGGACATTTTTGACTTATATTTTTCCCATAACTCTGTAGGAGCTGATGGAGAGCAAGTTGTTAAAATGATGCCAAACAATGCACGAATTTGACTTGGGGTTGACGTTTCGCACGCGTCATTGATGCAGTTATCCCAGTGTTGGTCATTCTCCAATAAATTCAGAGCTTGGCATGCACTACGGTAAGTGTCATGTATAGTACCGTTTACAGTTCTCAAATACTCAAAGGATGTCGGACCGGGTACATTCACCAAAAGCAGGCGTAAAAAGAAGCATTCATGTTGATTGGGGTGAACGATGTAGAGTTTTCCTATCGTGGTATCTTTGAAGATGGTAGGTTGGCCGTCGACTGACATACCCTGTTTTCAACGTTCAAATACTTTATTTTTAGTATTCCACATGTAACACGAAGGCACTTCAGTATACAGCAGTTTTTTTGCAAAAGAATCATTTTTGCAAAGCGAAAAAGAAGCTGTTAATTTTGTATTCGGTGGATTCAGGGCTCTTTGTTGCACGTTGGTTTCCGAGAAATAAACACGTTGACCATTCTGTAAATGTACCGCTAAGTGAACAACAGCTGGACTACGTTCATGTATCGGAAATGAAAGAATTCGCCAAACAGTTTCATTACTGCTTATGTATCTTCCAGCCAAATACTTTATTTTTAGTATTCCACGTGTAATACGAAGGCACTTCAGTATACAGCAGTTTTTTTTGCAAAAGAATCATTTTTGCAAAGCGAAAAAAAAGCTGTTAATGTTGTATCACCGTCAAAGCAAAAATGACGACAACTAACTTCATGACCTCAGTCAACACAGAAACATAACGTCACCTGACAGACAGACAGACACACAGACAGACAACTTATTTTTATATATATATATATATATATATATATATATATATATATATATATATATATATATATATATATACTAGCTGTTGGGGTGGCGCTTCGCGCCACCCCAACATCTAGTTGGTGGGGGCGCTTCGCGCCCCCCCAAGCCCCCCGCGCGCGTAAGTCGTTACGCGCCATAATAGTTACGTGCCATTGTAGTTGTGTCCCTATGTCCCACCTGTGAATATATATATATATATATATATATATATATATATATATATATATATATATATATATATATATATATATATATATATATATATATATATACATATATATATATATATATATATATATATATATATATATATATATATATATATATATATATATATGGTTTTAACTACGTAAAACTTGCGAATATACAACATTCTTTGCTGTCCCATTGTCTTTGCATATAAATAGATTGTCAGGTTTACCGACTCTTGAACCTGCAACATATAATGGTCCATGGGAAAACAATCTGTATTCAGATCTATACCTCATGATTCTAATGATTGCCCTTGAGCTTTGTTGATGGTGATTGCTAATCGACCATTCCCTGTCCCGGTGTCCCGGTCGTCATTTATATCCCCCTGTTTCCCCCGGTGTCCCCGTTGTAGTTGTGTCCCTGTGTCCCGGTCGTCATTTATATGCCCTCTGTCCCGGTCGTCATTTATATCCCGGTGTCCCGGCCTGTATATACATTCGTTTTTAGTTTTGTTTTTCTCCTTTATTTTTTTCCTTTTTTTTTCTTTTTTAGCTTATTTAGATTTTTAGATTTTTTAGTTTTTTTATTAGTTTTTAGTTTTTTTTTTCTTTTTAGTTTTTTTTTGTCCCGGTCGTCATTTATATCCCCCTGTTTCCCCCGGTGTCCCCGTTGTAGTTGTGTCCCTGTGTCCCGGTCGTCATTTATATTCCCTGTGTCCCGGTCGTCATTTGTATCCCGGTGTACCGGTCTGTATATACATTCGTTTTTTAGATTTGTTTTTCTCCTTTATTAGCTGTACTATACTAGCTGTTGGGGTGGCGCGAAGCGCCACCCCAACAGCTAGTAGGGAATATAAATGACGACCAGGACACTCAAAGAGAAAGCGACCGGGACACAAGGAATGTTCGATTAGCAATCACCATCAACAAAGCACCGGGACATAAATGACGACCGGGACGCGGAGTATAAATGACGACCAGGACATAAGTAAAAAAAACTAAAAAAAAACTAAAAAAAAGGTAAAAACTACAAAAAAACTAAAAAGAAAAAAAAATAAAAACTAATAAAAATACTAAAAACTAATAAAAAACTAAAAAGCTAATAAACTAAAAAACTAAGAGAAAAAAAAGAAAAAAAGGAAAAAAAATGAAAACTAAAGGAGAAAAACAACACTAAGAAAAATAAAATAAAAAAAACTAAAAAGAAAAAAGAAAAAAAATAAAAAAACTAAAAAAAAGTAAAAACCAAAAAAACTAAAAAGAAAAAAAGGGGAAAAATACAAAAATTTATTTTATCATATACCATTTCAAAAATGAATGTATATACAGACCGGGACACCGGAATACAAATGACGACCGAGACACAGGGAATATAAATGACGACCGGGACACAGGGACACAACTACAACGGGGACGCCGGGGGGGGGGCACAGGGGGATATATAAATGACGACGGGGACACAGGGAATGTTCGATTAGCAATCACCATCAACAAAGCTCAAGGGCAATCATTAGAATCATGAGGTATAACTAAAAAAACTAAAAAAGGTAAAAACCACCAACTAGGTGTTGGGGTGGCGCGAAGCACCACCCAAACAGCTAGTATATATATATATATATATATATATATATATATATATCTATATATATATATATATAAAAATAAGTTGTTTGTGGGTTATGTCTGTCTGTCTGTCAAGTGACGTCATGTCATCATGTCGTCATGTTGTCATGAAGTTAGTTCTCGTCATGTTTGTTATGACGATGACGTCATTAAAAGTATTTAAGAAAATCGTTCAAAGACAAATTTTTAATTGTAAGAAGATCGTGGACGGAAAAATGTTTAATTGTAAAATGACTGAAGAGCCTACAAGGGCAACATACACACAACTTTCGAGTTACGTCATGTCATCATGTCGTCATGTCGTACTGAAGTTAGTTGTCGTCATGTTTGTTATGACGATGAGGTCATTAAAAGTATTTAAGAAAATCGTTCTTAGACAAATTCTTAATTGTAAGAATATCATGAACGGAAAAATGTTTAATTGTAAAATGACTGAAGAGCCTACAATGGCAACAGACACACAACTTATTATGTTGTGTTTACTGTTTTATGTTATTACAATTAAAGCGTAACGGTACCACCATCGGAGTAGATAACCAGTGGGTTGTTCCATATTCCCCATTATTATCAAAAACATTTAATGCACACATAAACGTTGAATACTATAACTCCGTAAAGGCAATCAAATACATATGTAAATACGTCAACAAAGGCAGTGACATCGCAGTTTTTGGCTTGCAGCCCGAAATCAAAGATATCGACGAAATCGTACAATATCAGGCTGGAAGATACATAAGCAGTAATGAAGCTGTTTGGCGAATTCTTTCATTTCCGATACATGAACGTAGTCCAGCTGTTGTTCACTTAGCGGTATATTTACAGAATGGTCAACGTGTTTATTTCTCGGAAACCAACGTGCAACAAAGAGCCCTGAATCCACCGGATACAAAGTTAACCGGTTTCTTTTCACTTTGCAAAAATGATTCTTTTGCAAAAAACTGCTGTTTACTGAAGTGCCTTCATATTACACGTGGAATACTAAAAAAAAGTATTTGAACGTCGAAAACAGGGTAAGTCAGTCGACGGCCAACCTACCATCTTCAAAGATACCACGATAGGAAGATTCTACACCGTTCACCCCAATCAACATGAATGCTTCTTTCTACGCCTGCTCTTGGTGAATGTACCCGGTCCGACATCCTTTGAGCATTTGAGAACTGTAAACGGTACTATACATGATACTTACCGTAGTGCATGCCAAGCTCTGAATTTATTGGAGAATGACCAACACTGGGATAACTGCATCAATGACGCGTGCGAAACGTCAACTCCAAGTCAAATTCGTGCATTGTTTGGCATCATTTTAACAACTTGCTCTCCATCAGCTCCTACAGAGTTACGGGAAAAATATAAGTCAAAAATGTCCGAAAATATACTCCATCGAAAAAAGTTAGAGACGTCAGATATGACTTTTGATTTTACATCAGAAATTTATAACTACACTTTAGTTATTATAGAAGATTTGTGCGTACGTATGGCAAACAAAACTCTTCAGGATTTGGGAATGCCTTCACCTAACCGTATCGCTGCTGTTTCGACATGTGTAGAATTGGATCGTGAACAAAGTTACAGTACGAGTGATCTATTGTCGTATGTACAAAATAACATTTCCAAGTTAACGTCGGAACAAAAAGACATTTATGATACGATAATGCATTGTGTCGATAACAACGTTGGAGAAATTTTCTTTTTGGATGCGCCAGCAGGTACTGGTAAAACGTTTGTGATAAAACTGATTCTGGCATCAATTCGATCAAAAAATAATATAGCGTTGGCAATTACGTCGTCCGGAATAGCCGCAACATTGCTGCCTGGTGGAAGAACTGCTCATTCCGCTTTGAAATTGCCTCTGAATTTGCATTCTACAGAAACTTCCACGTGCAATATTTCCAAATAATCTGGGATGGGTAAAGTATTGCAGCAATGCAAACTTATTATTTGGGATGAGTGCACAATGGCACACAAAAAATTGCTCGAGGCTCTGGATCAATGCTTGAAAGATTTGCGAGGGAAGTCGAAACCCTTTGGCAGCACATTAATATTGCTTGCGGTAGATTTCAGGCACACATTACCTATAATACCTATATCAACTCCTGCAGACGAAATGAATGCTTGCCTGAAAAATTCTAATTTATGGGCACACGTAAAAACATTAAAATTAACTACAAATATGCGTTTCTGATTGCAAAACGATGACTCTGGTCAAACATTTTCAGATCAATTGCTGGCAATTGGAAACGGAAAGCTCCCAGTAGACTCAATTTCAGGACGTATACAACTACCTGCTGATTTCTGTAATTTAGTGACGTCCAAAAATGAATTGATTAAAAAAGTATTTCCGAATATTCTAAACAATTATAAAAATAATAAATGGCTAAGTGAAAGAGCGATTCTTGCACCCAAAAATATAGACGTCCACGAAAACAAACAATATTGTTTTACCAAGATTCGAGACCAGGCAGTCGTTTACAAGTCAGTCGACACAGTTTTGGAATCAAATGAAGCGGTTAATTATCCATCTGAATTTTTAAATTCCGTGGATCTTTCAGGGTTTCCACCACACGTGCTACAAAAAAATAGGCGTACCAATAATACTTTTAAGAAATATCAACCCACCAAAAGTTTGCAATGGCACGCGCCTTGCCGTAAAAAAAAAAAACAATGGAAAACTTAATAGAGGCCACAATGTTGACAGGGCCTTTTGAGGGTGAGGCTGTTCTTATTCCTCGCATTCCCAGGATTCCAACGGATCTGCCTTTTCAATTTAAAAGATTGCAATTCCCAATTCGCGCGTAAGTCGTTACGCGCCATATTAGTTACGCGCCATTGTAGCTGTGTCCCTGTGTCCAACCTGTGAATAGAGATAGATATAAATATATATTTTTAACTACGTAAAACATGTGAATATACAACATTCTTCGCTGTCCCATTGTCTGCGCATATAAATAGCATTTATATTCCCTGTGTCCCGGTCGTCATTTGTGTCCTGGTGTCCCAGTTTGTAATTTCTCTTTGAGTGTCCCAGTCGTCATTTATATTCCCTGTGTCCCAGTGTCCCGGTCGTCATTTGTGTCCCGGTGTCCCGGTCTGTAATTTCTATTCAAACAATCCCTGTGTATCAGTCGTCAATTATATATCCCGCCTGTGCCCCCGGCATCCCCGTTGTAGTTGTGTCCCTGTGTCCCGGTCGTCATTTATATTCCCGGTTATATCCACGCTTTCGTTTCTTACTTTCTCTATCAGCAGCAAGTTTTTTGGCATAGACTCTTTGAGCAGCTTCATCGGCTGTTGCCATTGTAGGTTCTTCAGTCATTTTACAATTAAACATTTTTCCGTGAACGCATGTCTTAAATATCATTAATGACGTCACCGTCATAACAAAAATGACAACAACTAACTTCATGACGTCAGTCGACACAGAAACATGACGTCACCTGACAGACAGACACACAGACAGACAACTTATATATATATATATATATATATATATATATATATATATATATATATATATATATATATATATATATATATATATAACTTGCGAATAACTTGTGAATATACAACATTCTTCGCTATCCCATTGTCTGTGCATATAAATAGATTGTCAGGTTTACCGACTCTTGAACATGCAACATATAATTCTCAATGGGCATAACAATCCGTATTCAGATTTATACCTCAAGATTCTAATGATTGCCCTTGAGCTTTGTTGATGGTGACTGCTAATCGAACATTCCCTGTGTCCCCGTCGTCATTTATATATCCCCCTGTGCCCCCCGGCATCCCCTTTGTAGTTTTGTCCCGGTCGTCATTTATATTCTTTTTAGTTTTTGTTTTTTGGTTTTTACTTTTTTTAGTTTTTTTTCTTTTTTCTTCCCTGTGTCCCGGTCGTCATTTATATTCCCTGTGTCCCGGTGTCCCGGTCTGTATATACATTCGTTTTTGAATTGGTATTTTTTTTCCTTTTTTCTTTTTGGTTTTCATCTTTTTTTTAGCTTTTTAGATTTTTTTTTCTGTTTTCTTTTTAGTTGTTTTGTAGTTTTTACCTTTTTAGTTTTTTTTGTTTTGTTTTTCTCCTTAATTTTTCAGTTCTTTTCCTTTTTTCTTTGTTTTCTTTTTTATTTTTTTTTATTTTTTTATCAGTTTTTAGTTTTTTTCTTTTTAGTTTTTTTTTGTAGTTTTTACCTTGTTTTAGTTTTTTAGTTTTTTCTTTTTATTTTTTTTGTAGTTTCTCAGACCTAGAACCGTGAACATAACGCGTTACCAACTCAGCTACTCGGGTTTGAATACATTCGTATTTGAATTGGTTGATGAAATAGTTTTATTATTGGTTTTTACCTTTTTTTTTAGCTTTTTTCTTTTTTCTTTTTAGTTTTTTCTTTTTCAGTTTTTAGTTATTTTAGTTTTTTTTATTAGTTTTTAGTTTTTCTTTCGTTTTAGTTTTTTTTCGTTTTTACCTTTTTTTAGTTTTTTTTTAGGTTTTAGTTTTGTAGTTTTTACGTTTTTTAGTTTTTTTTTTCTTTTTTAGTTTTTTAACTTTTATTAGTTTTTTTTAGTATTCTAGCTTTTTTAGTTTTTTTTAGTTTTTTTCCTTTTATATATATACTAGCTGTTGGGGTGGCGCTTCGCGCCACCCCAACACCTAGTTGGTGGGACGCTTTGCGCCCCCCCCCCAAGCCCCCCCGCGCGCGTAAGTCGTTACGCGCCATATTAGTTACGCGCCATTGTAGTTGTGTCCCTGTGTCCCACCTGTGAATATAGATAGATTTATATATGTGTTTCAAACTACGTAAAAATTGCGAATATACAACATTTTTGGCTTTCCCACTACTGGGAGCTTTCCGTTTCCAATTGCCAGCAATTGATCTGAAAATGTTTGACCAGAATCATCGTTTTGCAATCGGACACGCATATTTGTAGTTAATTTTAATATTTTTACGTGTGCCCATAAATTAGAATTTTTCAGGCAAGCATTCATTTCGTCTGCAGGAGTTAAACTACGTAAAAATTGCGAATATACAACATTCTTGACTTCCCCATTGTCTGTGCATATACAAAGCCGTATGTACTAATAATGACGTCATATGCAAACGCTCTTTTTACAAACAAACAAACATGCATACACACAACTCGTTTTTATATAGATAGATAGATAGATAGATACAATACAAATTAACTGCGTAAAACTCGCGAATATACAACATTCTTCGTCCATTGTCCAATTGTCGCTGCATATAAATAGATTGTCAGGTTTACCGACCCTCGAACATGCAACGTACAATTGTCCATGGGAAAAACAATCAGTATTAAGATCTATACCACATTTTTCTAATGATTGACCTTGAGCTTTGTTAATGGTGATTGCAAATGCTAATCGAATTGGGAATTGCAATCTTTTAAATTGAAAAGGCAGATCCGTTGGAATCATGGGAATGCGAGGAATAAGAACAGCCTCACCCTCAAAAGGCCCTGTCAAGATTGTGGCCTCTATTAGGTTTTCCATTGTTTTTTTTTTACGGCAAGTCGCGTGCCAGTGCAAAGGTTTGGTGGGTTGATATTTCTTAAAAGTATTATTAGTACGCCTATTTTTAGTTGTAGCACGTGTGGTGGAAACCCCGAAAGATCTATGGAATTTAAAAATTCAGATGGATAATTAACCGCTTCATTTGGTTCCAAAACTGTGTCGACTGAATTGTAAAGGACTGCCTGGTCTAGAATCTTGGTCAAAACAATATTGTTGATTTCGTGGATGTCTATATTTTTGGGTGCGAGAATCGCTCTTTCACTTAGCCATTTATTATTTTTATAATTTTTTAGAATATTCGGAAATACTTTTTCAATCAATTCATTTTTGGACGTCTCTAAATTACAGAAATCAGCAGGTAGTTGTATACGTCCTGAAATTGAGTCTACTGGGAGCTTTCCGTTTCCAATTGCCAGCAATTGATCTGAAAATCTTTGACCAGAGCCATCGTTTTGCAATCGGACACGCATATTTGTAGTTAATTTTCATATTTTTACGTGTGCCCATAAATTAGAATTTTTCAGGCAAGCATTCATTTCGTCTGCAGGAGTTGATCTAGGTATTATAGGTAATGTTTGCCTGAAATCTCCCGCAAGTAATACTAATGTGCTGCCAAAGGGTTTCGACTTCCCTCTCAAATCTTTCAAGCATTGATCCAGAGCCTCGAGCGATTTTTTGTGTGCCATTGTGCACTCATCCCAAATAATAAGTTTGCATTGCTGCAATACTTTACCCATCCCAGATGATTTGGAAATATTGCACGTGGGAGTTTCTGTAGAATGCAAATTGAGAGGCAATTTCAAAGCGGAATGAGCAGTTCTTCCACCAGGCAGCAATGTTGCGGCTATTCCGGACGACGCAATTGCCAACGCTATATCATTTTTTGATCAAATCGATGCCAGATTCAGTTTTATCACAAACGTTTTACAAGTACCTCCTGGCGCATCCAAAAAGAAAATTTCTCCAACGTTGTTATCGACATAATTTATTATCGTATCATAAATGTCTTTTTGTTCCGACGTTAACTTGGAAATGTTATTTTGTACATACGACAATAGATCACTCGTACTGTAACTTTGTTCACGATCCAATTCTACACATGTCGAAACAGCAGCGATACGGTTAGGTGAAGGCATTCCCAAATCCTGAAGAGGTTTGTTTGCCATACGTACGCACAAATCTTCTATAATAACTAAAGTGTAGTTATAAATTTCTGATGTAAAATCAAAAGTCATATCTGACGTCTCTAACTGTTTTCGATGGAGTATATCTTCGGACATTTTTGACTTATATTTTTCCCATAACTCTGTAGGAGCTGATGGTGAGCAAGTTGTTAAAATGATGCGAAACAATGCACGAATTTGACTTGGGGTTGACGTTTCGCACGCGTCATTGATGCAGTTATCCCAGTGTTGGTCATTCTCCAATAAATTCAGAGCTTGGCATGCACTACGGTAAGTGTCATGTATAGTACCGTTTACAGTTCTCAAATACTCAAACGATGTCGGACCGGGTACATTCACCAAAAGCAGGCGTAAAAAGAAGCATTCATGTTGATTGGGGTGAACGATGTAGAGTTTTCCTATCGTGGTATCTTTGAAGATGGTAGGTTGGCCGTCGACTGACTGGCTTCACTATGAAATACATATCGCTGAACTTTTGTTTTTTCAACTAAAATCTGGTAGGCATTGATGACCTTATCCGAGTCAAAATCCCAAACCCAATCATCGTCGCTATCATTTTCAGTTTTGATATGTTTTGACTCTCGCTGTCCAGGTGGATCTTCATCTAACTGCACGGTTTTGCGTTTTTTAGCCTCAAGCCTGTTTCATTGCTGTTCTTTTGATTCCTCGGCACGCTTTCTTTTCTGACTTTCTCTATCAGCAGCAAGTTTTTTGGCATAGACTCTTTGAGCATCTTCATCGGCTTTTGCCATTGTAAGTTCATCAGTCATTGTAAACTTAAACATTAATAGATTTCTACGTGAACATATGTCTTAAATATCTTGAATGACGTCACCGTCAAAGCAAAAATGACGACAACAAATTTCATGACGTCAGTCAACACAGAAACATGACGTCACCTGATCCACAGATCCACAGACAGACAACTTATTTTTATACAGATAGATAGAGATATATATATATATATATATATATATATATATATATATATATATATATATATATATATATATATATATATATATATATATATATATATCTATATTCACAGGTGGGACACAGGGACACAACTACTATGGCGCGTAACTAATATGGCGCGTAACGACTTACGCGCTAGGGGGGCTTGGGGGGGTTCGCGAAGCGCTGACGAAATTAAAGACCAGGATATCGGGACATAAATGACGACCGGGACATAGGGAATATAAATGACGACCGGATCACCCAAAGAGAAAGCGACCGGGACACAAGGAATGTTCGATTAGCAATCGCCATCAGCAAAGCACTGGGACACAAATGACGACCGGGACACAGGGAATATAAATGACGACCAGGACAGTCAAAGAGAAATTACAGACCGGGACACCGGAACACAAATGACGACCGGGACAAAAATGACGACCGGGACACAGGGAATATAAATGACGACCGCGACACTCAAAGAGAAATTACAGACTGGGACACCGGGCCACAAATGACGACCGGGACACAGGGAAACAACTACAACGGGGACGCCAGGAGTCACAGGGGGATATATAAATGACGACGGGGACACAGGGAATGTTTGATTAGCAATCACCATCAACAAAGCTCAAGGGTAATCATTAGAATAATGAGGTTTAGATCTGAATACAGATTGTTTTTCCCATGGACAATTATATGATGCATGTTCAAGAGTCGGTAAACCTGACAATCTATTTATATGCACAGACAATGGGACAGCCGAGAATGTTGTATATTCGCAAGTTTTACATAGTATACAAAGTTTACAAATTCCTCGATGGAAAGTTCCCCCAACATATCCCCCTCTTCTCAACCCCTCCCCCCAACCAAAATATCCCCCTGAAAACGTCTGTACACTTCCCAATAACCATTACTATATGTAAGCACCTGTCAAAGTTTGTAACTTGTAGCCCCTCCCATGGGGACTGTGGGGAAGTAAGTTGTCCCCAAAGACATAGTTATAAGATTTTTCGACTACGCTGAATAAAATGGCATTCTCAGGATTTTGATCCGTTGACTTTGGGAAAATAATTAGCGTGGGAGGGGGCCTAAGTGCCCTCCAGTTATTTTTTCCACTTAAAAAGGGCACTAGAGCTTTTCATTTCCGTTTGAATGATTCCTCTCGGACCATTCTAGGACCACTGGGTCGATACGATCACCCCTGGAAAAAAAAACAACCCAAACAAATAAACACGCATCCGTGATCTGCCTTCTGGAAAAAAATACAAAATTCCACATTTTTGTAGTACCTACAATAGGGTTCTCTGATACGCTGAATCTGATGATGTGATTTTCGTTAAGATTCTAGAATTTTTAGGGGGCGTTTCCTCCTATTTTCTAAACTAAGGCAAATATTCTCAGGCTCGTAACTTTTGATGGGTAAGACTAAACTTGATGAAACTTATATATTCAAAGTCAGCATTAAAATGTGATTTTTTTGATGTAGCTATTGGTATCAAAATTTCATTTTTTAGAGTTTTGGTTACTATTGAGCCGGGTCGCTCCTTACTGCAGTTCGTTACCACGAACTGTTTGATGGAAAAGTTTAGAAGACCATTGGATTAATATAAAATAGCCTTAGTCGTAATAACGACTGCGTTGAAGTACGGCAAAGCAAAACTTAGGACATCGCACTAAATACCTTGCAGAGGCCCCCATTCTACACTATTCCTTCAAAAAAAGGGATCGCTACAATTTCAGATTACTCAACTATAAACCAATCAATCTCATTTTGTTTTATGTAGTTTGGAGTTTTTATAATCACTTTGATTTTGTTTTTGGTTAAAGTCTGAGAACAGAGATTGAGCCTCAAGAAGCCAAACGATGACGTGGCAAAGAAAATAAAGAAATGACAATACTGCAGTGAGCCTAAAGAAGCGTAAATCTTCTCAAGGTAGAAAGACTTTGATCGGCATACAATTTATTGTCAGAAATACTGAGCTGAAAAGAGTACAGTGTTTCAACAGAAAACAGCTTTCCAAGTCCAAAACAATAATATTCAACAGTGAAATACAAACTGACCGTGTAAAATATTCTTCGTGTGAATTGAATGGCACATTAATCGATTCACTGGCTTTTTCGATATCCATAGGACTATTAAATCTAATCTAAGCTACATGGTTACTTTGGTCACCCTGTCACATTTTTTTTTTGCTCGCTTTCACTCTTCCGACACTTCACTGCCTGCTGGGTAAGAAGATCCTGAACATAGCTTGCTGCAGTCAAGATGCAGTTCTAACGACGTATAATAAGTTTTTGACAATTTTCCAAAAATTCTACTTATATATCTAAAGATTCACAAAATGAGTTTTTGCATATATGTGTGGGAATAGTTCTGGAAAAAATTGTTGAGGAAGTCATTGAATATAATGAAAAGTCTTTTCGCTTTAATTGTCGATGAAGCTGGAGACATTAGTACAAAGGAACAAATATCTATTTGGATCAGACATACAAACAAAACAAAGGTGTTTGAATGGTTTTTATGATTTTTTTTTAGCCTTTTGAGCTAACTGCAAAAGCTCTTTGCTAAAAATATTAAGTTTGTTTTTGAAGGGAATGGCTTGAATTCAAAATAAATGTATTGACCAGGCTTACATTCATGGTACATCTATAATGAGAAGGCATCGTAACAGGTTAATATAATCCAAAAACTTTATACTGTTCAAACCCTTTTAGAATCACGACAAACCCTAAGGCGTGTCTGTTGTTGCAGTGATTTCGAAACAAAATTGCTTAGTTGCGAAAAATAAACTGGCTTTGATATCCACACTTTTTGATGCTTCGACTACTTACGAGATGCCAAGCTACAAAATTCATTAAGGACTTTAGGCAGGCAGATTGAGTATCCTCAAATCCTTCTCAAACTTGCGTTGATCTTGCAATGAAGTCACGGAAATCTAGTGCTATAACTTATCCCCTAAAGATTTGTCCGGATATAGCCTATAGGTGAGTTTCGAAATTCAAATTTTGTCGTTTTATTTTATACTCCTTAATATAATAGTAGGGAAAATAGCTTCCTTTTCAGAGTGTATTATGCAGCTCACAAAGGATTGGGTTTTTCTCGAAAACGTTTTTACGCGATATCTTGACCTGAAAAAAAGAAAATATTAAAATCTACATAAGTTTTCGCTAGTACTTTTCATATGAATAGATAAGTTTATATAATAAAACACCTAAATGACATCTAAGTTTATATATGACATCTAACATGCAACAGCATAGTAACATTCAATAGAAATCTGATGAAAAGTCTGAGTACACCTAAACATACAGTACAAAGAAACACATTATACACATTTTACGTAAAAAGCACGCTTAAAAAACACACAAAAGAATTTGGGTGTCTATCACTTTAAAACGACTAAACCCATGTGTTTATACATTTTAAGCATAGGTTTTATCTTTTTACACAATAATTGTGTATTTATTTTTTTTTCTTGAAAATGGCTTAATATATTTTGGGAAAATTTGGATCTTCAGATATTCTGGCCTAAACGATCTAGATATGTCAGAATTTCGAAAAAATTCGTTGAGCTTTAATTTTGGAAAAAAATTTTTCATAAGATGGAGGGACAACGTGGCTTTGCCACAGCGGTGATTGAACCTATAAACTTCTGATCAAGAAGCCCACTATCATCCATCGTACTGTGACAAAGTATTTAATAATTTGATTTTTCCACAAAACTGTGTATATACTTCGGATAAAGAATTGTAAGGGAAGTAAGGAGAATTGTAAGAAGTTTACAGTAAATTGCTTACAAAGCCAAAACTGGTAAAAGCAAAAATATTTGTATATATTTTAACAAGGGATTAAAACAATTCGGAGCAATTAACGAATTAACGATAAAACAATTCGGAACAAGCAAACGAGAAAAAAACAAGTAATACAAAAAGGTAAATAACCTACATGAAAACGTGGCTTTGCCACAGCAAAGATTGAACCTATAAACCTCTGATCAAGAGGCCCACTATCATCCACCGTACTGT
The DNA here is from genome assembly GCF_032884065.1 of Artemia franciscana. NCBI lineage: Eukaryota > Metazoa > Arthropoda > Branchiopoda > Anostraca > Artemiidae > Artemia > Artemia franciscana. Next base: position 21,657 of record NW_027063019.1, read on the forward strand.
GACAAAGTATTTAATAATTTGATTTTTCCACAAAACTGTGTATATACTTCGGATAAAGAATTGTAAGGGCCTGTCTGACCAATTCAAGAGGATAAGGTAAAGGGTATTGAAAAAAAGTCTTAAGTAATGATCAATGGGAATGAAGATGGAGTCGGTACACTTGCGACAGTTAAAGTCGCAGCGGGTCAAAACCAAAAGGGAAGAACAAAGAAATATCCAATTTGAAGACAATCGGCAGCAAGAAGTAAAGCAATCAAAATAAAAGTGAAGATCAAAGAAATATGCGGTAACCACACATGCGAGAACAAGGAGTAGAACAAATTAGAAATAAAAATGAAGAACAAAGAAATACACAGCCAAAAGATATGCCACAGTGAGAATTAACAGATATGCGTTAGCAGACAAGTGGCAGCAAGAATTACAAGTGACAGCGAGAAAGTGAGTGTTACTGGCCGCAAAAACGATCTGAATAGGTCAGGACTTTAAGGAAGAATTCGTATTTTTCTAGGGGGGTTGTTGTCTGTCTGTCGACTGACGTCATGTTTGTGTGTCGACTGACGTCATGTTTGTCGACTGACGTCATTATAAGGATTGAGCTGTATGTCGTCATGAAGTTGTTTGTCGTCTGACGTCATGTTTGTCGACTAACGAAACTACAGAATGGGACACCGGGACACAAATGACGTGTTATGTCTGTTATAACGTAATAGAGACAACAATCTTGACAGGGCCTTTTGAGGGTGAGGCTTTTCTTATTCCACGCATTCTCATGATTCCAATGGATCTGCCTTTTCAACCTAAAAGCTTGCAATTCCCAATTTGATTAGCATATTTAGTTTTCAGTCCAGAACCACTAAAGCTATTATGTAAATATCAAAAATATTTATGTTGTCTGAGCAATAATTTTTAGTTTTTATTTCAAAATAGAAAATTACCTGACAATTTTAGAATTATATCTATCTATATATATTAAAATAAGTTGTCTGTCTGTGGATCAGGTGACGTCATGTTTCGGTGTCGACTGGCGTCATGAAGTTAGTTGTCGTCATTTTTGCTATGACGGTGACGTCATTAAAGATATTTAAGACATATATGTTCACGTAGAAATCTATTAATGTTTAAGTTTAAAATGACTGATGAACTTACAATGGCAAAAGCCGATGAAGATGCTGTAAGATCCCACCCTTTGGGGTGAGTAAGCGAATACTAGTGCTTTGAATTATGGTAGCGTGTCACTAGTATTCAATGTGCGAATAGGTTCACTTTTCTATCTACTATGGCAACAGTCTATCTGTTCCCTAAGTCCTATTATAAGTCACAATCTCTCAAGACAAGGAATTTTATTTTAGAAGGAGTATGTAAAAAAACAGGTAAAGAAAGATAAAGTGGAAAGAAGTTGAGCTGGAGAGTTCTTTCTCGTTGATGAAAAGTCCTTGCTTGGGCGAAGAAATATAAATCTGGAAAATAAAAAAAACTTACGTCAAATCTTGTAAATACACACAACAGGCTGTCCCTCGTATTAATTGAAAAACTAGTATCCAAGAAAGAATGCTGGTCCAAGAGGAAAAACGATAAGCCAAATATAAGTAGCAGGGTTGTTATATCTATCTGTCGTCCAGAAATTTTGAATCAGAACTCCCCGAATATTGTTCTAACATTCACTTTTAAGGGTCGCCCTCTCCGGTCCGGTTTTGTAATCAATTAAAGCTTTGAGTTTGACTATAGGTTGAAGGTTATCTAACGCTCAAAGTAAATACGGACAGACAAATAAAAATGGGTAAACAAGGGTTTGAAGGTGTCAGCCTGTTGAACTTGATCGTAGGTGAAGGTTACCCGTCTAAAAATAAAACTGGTAAATAATGGGTAAACAAGAATTCGAGGATGTCAGCCTGTCGTAAAATTATATGTCGTATAGCTATGGCGTATAGTGTATGTTATATTATAGAATATAATATAAGGCAATACATAAATAATAGAAAGGGATTTCTCACATACTCCCCAGCTTCGAAAAAGCACGGCTCGGTGCTACACCAACAAGCCGCCTTTGTGTTGTTTAAAACTGTTGTGTGTAATTTTGTATCATCTAGGTATCTACTATACGAGAAGAATCTGAAAAATAGAAGGTATAAAACATTGAACATTAAATACTAAAAATCGGAGTGTCTGGAAAAATAATCTCTATAACACCCTAACCCATTAGGTTTCATGAAATGAAAGAATTCATGAAAAAAAAATGATAAAAACATGACGAAAAAGATTTTTTTTTTTTTATTTTTTTTCACTTTGTCCGAGGGAATTCACTATAGTTTTAGAATAATTATAAGAGAGGTACGGTGTATTAGTAAAGTGATTAAAGATGTCATCACGTTTATCCATTTCTTCCCTTAATATTATTTGCTCTATAAGTTAGTCACTTTGATTTGTGTGTGAACTTATGTCAACTATAGAATTTAAACTTGTGTCGAACAAGAACTCATTACAGAGCATATAATATATGGTTATACAATGATATACCATCACTAAGGCAAAGCTACGAAAAACATTGGTTCTTGTCAATATTAGCATTGACTCGTCAAGGATTAACACTGCACAAATACATAAAGTGAACACTACTGAATCTTTGACAGAACTTAATCTTTGACATAACAAAATCTTTGACATAACAAAATCTTTGACATAACAAAATCTTTGACATAACAAAATCTTTGACAGAACAAAATCTTTGACAGAACAAAATCTTTGACAGAACAAAATCTTTGACAGAACAAAATCTTTGACAGAACAAAATCTTTGACAGAACAAAATCTTTGACAGAACAAAATCTTTGACAGAACAAAATCTTTGACAGAACAAAATCTTTAACAGAACAAAATCTTTAACAGAACAAAATCTTTAACAGAACAAAATCTTTAACAGAACAAAATCTTTGACAAAACAAAATTCTTTCACAAGGAACATCAAGAAATAATTGAATTAGATGATAAAAAATCTGTTTATCCCTTGTTTCCTTTTTTTCTTTTTTTTCCTTGGATCGCCGGAGTTATCATTCTTTTTTCTTTTTTTCTCCAGTCTTGTTTTTTTTTTCCAAGCGTTCTCCTTTTTTTTCAGTGTCTTCTTTTTTTCAAGGGTTCTTTTTTTTCTTTTCTTTAAAATCGGTACACTACACAAATTTTACTAACGTTAGCGGTTATTCGAAGCTGAATTTTAAATGAATCTCCCTGGTGCAATACCCCAAATATCTTTACTGATATGAACTTTTCGTAAGAGCTTGAAATACCTCGGTAAAAAAATTTATTCTACGAATATACTTCTTTTAGTCTAGTTATGAAAATTCCCGATTGTGGTATATTTATACTTACGTAGTATTCGTCAGTGTTGACCCCTTTGTTATGTCATATAAGCTCGACCTGCCTGAACAGACAGAAAGGGTTTTATGCAAATCTGTATATGGTGTCAAAATATAGGGTTGACTAACCACATAATATATCGACTGCTTTGCCGAGGGGTGCATTTTTTTTCGTTTGCCAGGTAACGGTAGCACGTCTTTTTTTGCAATAAGGTTCTTGAATAACCCTTAATTGTCAATCACTCGACTTTGAAGAATGTAAATACCCCTCGTGGAAAATTTAATAACTTAGGCTAAGCTATGAAGAGCAAGTAATGAATATGAAGGGGGGGGGGAGATAATATCGAAGTAATTGTTTTCTCTTTTCCAAATTCCTCCCTGAAACCTTATTTAATGTTTTTTTTATGTATAGTAGGCTCCCAGCTAAAAATTCAAATTTTTCTTCAGTTTCGATCAACCCCTTTTGAACATTTAGTCACAAGATAAATTTTTTCACAAGGCTCCTTCTTCTGGAGGAATTTCTTCCCTCAGATTTTGGATAGGCATAAACATTGTATCAGAATATTTACTAAGTTCTCTGTATAAATGCAGAGATATGCACATACATAAAATAACTGCAATTGTTAATATAGTTAAGAGTATAAAAATTGGTGTTAATGACGGTGGATGAGTACTGGTTGGTTCACCCGTCAAAAAGAGTTCGAGTGGAAGTTCAATAGTTTTGTCAATTCTATTAGTTTTTGATATTAATTTTTCTTGCCAGTACTCATTCACTTTTTCAATGGTAAATTTTGACGTAACTTGATCTAATGGTAAAATAAGCTTTTCCACCTCTGATACGGGCCAAAAAGATTTGGCAAGAAACGAAGTGACAGGGCTCTAAAAATCTTGAATTATAAAAGACGAATGACTAATTTTACACTCACTGTTGATAGAAAAAACTTGGGCCTCACTAACGTTGATTGAATAATGTTTATAAGTTTGATTAGTTAAAAATAAATTTGATTCAGGACAGACAACATTCAGGGTAACTGGTCCTGACGTAGGGATTGCAAAGACACAGGTGTCTTGGTCTAAAACAGCTGCAAATGGCGAGGAGAACGCTGTTACCTTCCTTTCGCATAACTGGTTAATTGCACTTGTATCTTCTGTAAAAGTAGCATGTGAGCATGATTTGAAGCTAGCTTTTCTCAGAACTATATGGCTATCACAAATGGTTTTCTGTTTATAGGATACACAATTAAATTCTAAATCATAACGGTTCAATAACAGGTATGAATCAGCATCATTTGTTACAGCAAAAAAGTCGGAAGAAGGTTGAGTTTTAATATAATGTTGGGAGTCACTTATTCTGTACGGCACTGATATTGTTTCATACAAGTTAAATTCACTGCCTATTCGATTCAGTGGTAAATAGCACACAACTATTAAATGTTCTGAAGTTGACATGAGTTCACATTTTACAATTTTAACCAGGTCCAAAAGATTTCCGTTAGAAGAAATGGCGAGTGCTTACCGATTTGGGAGGATGAGGTGGACGGTGATATCGACTTATGGACTTGGTCCATAAAATTATACATAGAAATTCTTAAATCAATTCTTAAACAGAGAAAGAATTATCCCTAAGCCATTGACTAAAACCTTTATGTCCTAAGATAGTCGTAGCTTATAAATTACCATTTTTATCATTTTGTTTTTAAATATTTTCAAGTGTATGCCCAAAATTCAAATGAGCAGCCCGTCTGTCTTGATTCAAGTCTTTAAACCTTAGTTATATAGACATATTATAACTTCTACTTTATTTATACTTTTCCCAGAAAGTATCCTACTATAGTTTTACGTGTTTTGGTAATCGAATATTTTAATACAACATTAGTAGAGTGGAAACACTCAGTTATACATATATGCGAATATAAACAAACACAATTTAAAACAAAAGTCAAACCAGGCTAATTTTTGTAATGATACATATACATACACATATACATATACAATGATACCTATATAAAAGAACACATCCCACACCAAAATTGTTCTGACCTAAACTGAAGTTAGCTTTATCAGCAGTTAGAGATTGGAAAAATAGACTTTTTTTTATTGATTTTTATTTTAACATCAAGTGCTCCTACCCCTCAGTCTTACAATATGATTATTGAAATTAGAAAAAGCAATTTCCACCTTGTGCGGAACCTATAGTAATGGAATTTAATAGCAAAACAATAACATCGATCCTATTTAAGCACGTCAAAAACCATTAGCCAAGGCCGTATCCAGAGCGGGGGTTAAGAGGTTTGACCTTGTTCTCTGCTGTTCCAATCGTGGAAGGACCCCGATGGCTGGTGAAGAGTTTTTTCACCTTCAAGGAACTCATAAGTCGTTTGAAAAGACTTGAGCGGAAAGGCGCGTGACAATCTGTCAATTGAAAACGAAACATTCCAAATAAGAAATAACGCGACGCAGTAAAAATTTACAATAGTCTCTGAAGTAACATCAGGTACGGGTTCTAAGACAACTAAGGAAGTACGGACATCTACGCAGACAACGACATATTTGTTGCCTCCAGACAAAGGCAAAGGATCTAAAGTGTCCAAACACCACGTTTCAAAGCTTATTTCAGCGAAGACATTCTTTTGTAGCTCGGGCACAACTTTGGGGGTAATATTTCTACGCATGCAAATATGGCAATTCTGAGCCTCATTCTTCATATGTGTCGACATCTTGTCGAAATAGCAGAAATTTCTTAGTTAGACTAGGCTTCTTTCCGCGTTCTGGTGGGCGGCCATGAGGACATGTGAATGCGACAGTTGGAAAACACCAGGAATCAGGCACCTAGGAATCAGTAGTTGTAAAATTTGCGCATTTGATTTTCTGCCTTCTTCCGGTGGCGGCATCCGATACCAAATCCTTTCCCACAAAATGAGCCTGTCAACTTCCTTCTGCAGCCATGGCACTATATTCCACTTTTCCAGTAACTTTTCAAGCTTTCCTGGATTCATTTGTGGATCTATAAATATACATTCATTTCCTTTCATATCATTCAATTTCTCATTTCTTTCCGAAGTATCAATATAATCAGGCTGGTCTTGGAGACTAGCAGCCTCTCCTAAGGAGTCATGGTCCTGTGGACTAACTGTAATATGGCTATTTTTGCCATTTCTATCTTCATTAAATCTCAACCCGGCGTCCCGGTCTTCCTGTCTTTGCAGGGCATCCCCATTTGTGCTACTAAATTCAAATTTCGCGTAATCATTTGTCCCTTGCTGAAGCATTAAGCTTATAATTGGTGCTAATTCTACGTCATTCATCTGGTACTCCCTAATCTGTTGAACTTCCAAACCTAGAAAGTCCAAACTTCCTTTTCGGCGAAGTTGAATTCATTGTCGTTGATTCTGTCTGTACTGTCACTGCCAAAAAAAACTCTGCTTCTTCATCCGCGAGTGAGAAAGGACGAGTTTGAAGAAGCGTGTCGTCTGGTGGTCGGCTTAATACATCAACTGGGTTGAGCTTCCCCTTAATGTAGAGCCATTTTATGTTTCTGTCTGACAACATGACAATTGACTTGCTGACAAAGAAGCAAACCCTTGACACCAAGGCCCTGTCAGAATCATCGTATGAATTGCGGTTCACATAACAGTAGTTAACAATCGTAGTCCAGGTTCGGAAAACAAACCGTAAAACCGAAACACATAGTAATTGAAGATTTATGTCGTGTTTGAAATAACCTGTGCGAAATAATTGTCCGATAAAGTGAAGAATAAATAAATTTTTCTGCCAATCTTCCCTCTCTTCAAAACTTATGCTGAGACATACCATCTTTTGAATTACCTTAGCCGATTGGCATCTTTTAGTAAGCCAGCCAAGTAACCACAGCCAAGTGGCATCTGTATTGTAGAAATCAGTTTGAATCGAATAAAAATTACATTTCTATTTTTAAATTTTAATATTTATTCTTTCTTTTTTTATTTACGACTCGAACGATGTACACGCAGTGGGTAGCAAAATTTCCATCCCCTAAACTTCTTGTTCTGACTTTCCTTCAACTTTCTCTCCCCTAGAGTTCTTTTTTCCCAATTTTCCTTCCCTTAAAGTTTGACCTTGCCTACATCCATTTTCGTTCAACAGAGTTAAAAAACTAATATTGTATTAATAGATTTTTACGAGGGGAAAATCAAGGACCAAAGTGAAATTACAGCCGAGTGGCATCTTTTATTTCATAGAAGGTCGGAAGGACCAACAAAAACAAGACAAAAATATATTAATATTTTAAATTCAAAGATTACAAAAACAACGTGACGCATTCGTATGCGATGGCGTAGCTAAGGAAGGGGGTACAGTAATCCCTGGGCGCATCATGAGTTGGGGCAACATATAAGCAAGCTTTTAATTTAAATACCCAGGAAATCTGGGGGGGAGGGGTTTGTATGTGTGTGACAAATTGATCCCATGAGTTAAAAAAACCTACCTAAATTTCAGCTGTTACATCTACATAAGACATCCATCCTCTCATTTTGATTTCCCTAATCTTATTCTTTTATTATTATTAATGGTTAACTCAACAGTTATCGCTATAAGGTATGTTGGAGCGTAAAAGAAATTGTAAAATAAAAAATATTAACCTAAAAATAAAGTAAATTAAACTAATATAGACAAAACCAAAATAGAATAACATAAATACATAAAATGATGTAGGACAATACCTCTTTGATCAAAATGACCTCTAGGGCTCTAATAATTATAACTATCTCTGGGATTTCTTTCATAATACCTCCCAGAACCTTGTAAATGCGATCCCTGTAGCCCTTGATAATATCTAGATTGAAAAAAGTATTCCCCGTATTTGGGTGCCGGGTCATCTGGCGTGGACCCTGCTGGTAAGAATTGTATTGATTTGAAAAGTAATTACCACGGGCAGCCCTTCCTGCTTGCCCATGGGGAGTTCTGGTTCTACTAATATTTATTTCTGCGACCCCTGCCGTAAGATATTTAAATTGGTCCATTTGGCTGTTAGATCTGAGGCTAGATTTTACTGACTCGATAGTTTGGGCGATTTCGAGTGCTTCGTCTAGATTATCATAATCATCTTGTCTTAACCTAACCGCTTCTTGGAGCTCACTCCGCAGCCCCGTCTCGAACGCTTGAAGAACAATTGAATCGACTAAGGCAAATGCATCAATACTTTTTGAGTTGTCTAACCCTTCTGCTTTACAATAATCTATCTTTCCCGTTTTTAATCTCATATAAAATTCAAAGACAGCTTCCTCTGGTTTTTGCTTCATTTCTACTATTGCCTGCAGACATTGCCGAGGGGTTTTTCTAGCACCTACATTTCTTAACAATTTTTCGCATAGGTCATCAAGCGTAAAAGTGTTTCCCAACTCAATTATTTCGTCCACATGCCGCTGGAAAATTCCTCTACAGGTGTTTGACGCCATAACTAAAGTATAATCATCGTCCCATTTTAGAGTAGCCTTCACGCTTTTAAGTTGTCTTATCCAAGTCTTTACTTCCGATGGTTTTGTTAAAGTTTGAATGTGTGAAAAAGGGTCAACTACCCTCTGATGGGTTATTTGAGAAGGGACCTGTTGATAGGCTAATTGAGAATTATCTGGGATATTTGTCGGGTTACTTGAATTTCCGGTAGACATCGTAAATTTTTACAAGAAGCAATAAAATTTATTAGGAGACAGATATGCTGTGTTAATTTTATGAGTCAATAAAAATCTATTGATGTTACAGACAGTAAAGAAAATGCAAAAAAAATGATCTATGGATAATGCAAAGAGACTAAACTCATAAATTAACGAGGAAAAACTTATCGTACTTGGAGAAACTAGTACATTAGTCTATAGACAAGAAAATTCTAGCTTATAGATAGGAATATGGGAATCTCCTTTGCTAAAAATGAGCCGACTCGGGCGAAGAAAAATTGTAGGGGGAAAAATCAAATGAAAAAAATAGATAGAAAACAGTAAGAATGCCACCATAGAGCAGAAAAGAACACCGCTAGCCACCACTTTGTAAGATCCCACCCTTTGGGGTGAGTAAGCGAATACTAGTGCTTTGAATTATGGTAGCGTGTCACTAGTATTCAATGTGCGAATAGGTTCACTTTTCTATCTACTATGGCAACAGTCTATCTGTTCCCTAAGTCCTATTATAAGTCACAATCTCTCAAGACAAGGAATTTTATTTTAGAAGGAGTATGTAAAAAAACAGGTAAAGAAAGATAAAGTGGAAAGAAGTTGAGCTGGAGAGTTCTTTCTCGTTGATGAAAAGTCCTTGCTTGGGCGAAGAAATATAAATCTGGAAAATAAAAAAAACTTACGTCAAATCTTGTAAATACACACAACAGGCTGTCCCTCGTATTAATTGAAAAACTAGTATCCAAGAAAGAATGCTGGTCCAAGAGGAAAAACGATAAGCCAAATATAAGTAGCAGGGTTGTTATATCTATCTGTCGTCCAGAAATTTTGAATCAGAACTCCCCGAATATTGTTCTAACATTCACTTTTAAGGGTCGCCCTCTCCGGTCCGGTTTTGTAATCAATTAAAGCTTTGAGTTTGACTATAGGTTGAAGGTTATCTAACGCTCAAAGTAAATACGGACAGACAAATAAAAATGGGTAAACAAGGGTTTGAAGGTGTCAGCCTGTTGAACTTGATCGTAGGTGAAGGTTACCCGTCTAAAAATAAAACTGGTAAATAATGGGTAAACAAGAATTCGAGGATGTCAGCCTGTCGTAAAATTATATGTCGTATAGCTATGGCGTATAGTGTATGTTATATTATAGAATATAATATAAGGCAATACATAAATAATAGAAAGGGATTTCTCACAATGCTCAAAGAGTCTATGCCAAAAAACTTGCTGCTGATAGAGAAAGTCAGAAAAGAAAGCTTGCCGAGGAATCAAAAGAACAGCAAGGAAACAGGCTTGAGGCTAAAGAACGCAAAACCGCGCAGATAGATGAAGATCCACCTGGACAGCGAGAGTCAAAACATATCAAAACTGAAAATGATAGCGATGATGATTGGGTTTGGGATCTTGACTTGGATAAGGTCATCAATGCTTACCAGATTTTAGTTAAAAAAACAAAGGTTCGGCGATATGTATTTCATAGTGAAGCTGAAAAATAAAGAAGAAAAAGAAAACTTAAAAAAGAAAAAATGTATAAAACTAAAAAATACTAAAAAGAAAAAACACTCAAAGAGAATTTACAGACCGGGACACAAATGACGACCGGGACAGAGGGAATATAAATAACGACCGGGACACTCAAGGAGAAATTACAGACTGGGATACCGGGACACAAATGACGACCGGGACACAGGCAATATAAATGACGACCAGGACACAGGTATTTAAGAATATCGTTCAAAGACAAATTTTTAATTGTAAGAAGACCGTTGAAAGAGAAATTTCTAATTGTAAAATGACTGAAGAACCTACAATGGCAACACCCGAGGAAGCTGCTCAAAACGAATGTATTCACGCCAAAGTAGCTGAGTTGGTAAAGCGTTATGTTTCAGGTTCTAGGTCCGAGAGGCTCCAGGTTTGAACCTTGGCTTTAACATTAATACAAAAGAAGAAAAAAACTAAAAAAGGTAAAAACTACAAAAAAACTAAAAAGAAAATATATATATATATATATATTTATATATATAATCTTTTCCACAAAAATAATAATTTAGTGCTTCTGCTTAAAAACAGCAATCGAATTGATGCCTCCTGATACGCAACTATCAACAAAGTGGCAATCGTTGTGGTCGGTGATCAGTTCTTACCTCGAGATAATATTCTTTATAGGCGAAACAATCAGTTGACAAGCAAGTTGACAATCAAGTTTTTTGGCATAGACTCTTTGAGCATCTTCATCGGCTTTTGCCATGGTAAGTTCATCAGTCATTGTAAACTTAAACATTAATAGATTTCTACGTGAGCATATGTCTTAAATATCTTGAATGACTTCACCGTCAAAGCAAAAATGACGACAACTAATTTCATGACGTCAACCGACACAGAAACATGACGTCACCTGATCCACAGATCCACACACAGACAACTTATTTTTATATATATAGATATATATATGTATACTAGCTGTTGGGGTGGCGCTTCGCGCCACCCCAACACCTAGTTGGTGGGGCGCTTCGCGCCCCCCCAAGCCCCCCCGCGCGCGTAAGTCGTTACGCGCCATATTAGTTACGCGCCATTGTAGTTGTGTCCCTGTGTCCCACCTGTGAATATAGATAGATTTATATATGTGTTTCAAACTACGTAAAAATTGCGAATATACAACATTCTTGGCTTTCCCATTGTCTGTCCATATACAAAGCCGTATGTACTAATAATGACGTCATATGCAAACGCTCTTTTTACAAACAAACAAACATGCATACACACAACTCGTTTTTATATAGATACATAGATAGATAGATACAATACAAATTAACTACGTAAAACTTGTGAATATACAACAGTCTTCGCTGTCCCATTGTCTGTGCGTATAAATAGATTGTCAGGTTTACCGACCCTCAAAGATGCAACATACAATTGTACATTGGTAAAGCAATCTGTATTAAGATCTATACCACATTTTTCTAGTGATTGCCCTTGAGCTTTGTTGATGGTGGTTGCAAATGCTAATCGAATTGGGAATTGCAATCTTTTAAATTGAAAAAGCAGATCCGTTGGAATCATGGGAATGCGAGGAATAAGAACAGCCTCAGCCTCATAAGGCCCTGTCAAGATTGTGGCATCTATTAGGTTTTCCATTGTTTTTTTTTACGGCAAGTCGCGTGCCATTGCAAAGCTTTGGTGGGTTGATATTTCTTAAAAGTATTATTGGTACGCCTATTTTTAGTTGTAGCAGTTGTGGTGGACACCCTGAAGGATCTATGGAATTTAAAAATTCAGATGGATAATTAACCGCTTCATTTGGTTCCGAAATACAAATTAACTGCGTAAAACTTGCGAATATACAACATTCTTCGCTGTCCAATTGTCGCTGCATATAAATAGATTGTCAGGTTTACCGACCCTCGAACATGCAACGTACAATTGTCCATGGGAAAAACAATCAGTATTAAGATCAATACCACATTTTTTGCAATGGCACGCGACTTGCCGTAAAAAAAACAATGGAAAACCTAATAGAGGCCACAATCCTGACAGGGCCTTTTGAGGGTGAGGCTGTTCTTATTCCTCGCATTCCCATGATTCCAACAGATCTGCCTTTTCAATTTAAAAGATTGCAATTCCCAATTCGATTAGCATTTGCAATCACCATTAACAAAGCTCAAGGTCAATCATTAGAAAAATGTGGTATTGATCTTAATACTGATTGTTTTTCCCATGGACAATTGTACGTTGCATGTTCGAGGGTCGGTAAACCTGACAATCTATTTATATGCAGCGACAATTGGACAGCGAAGAATGTTGTATATTCGCAAGTTTTACGCAGTTAATTTGTATTTCGGAACCAAATGAAGCGGTTAATTATCCATCTGAATTTTTAAATTCCATAGATCCTTCAGGGTGTCCACCACAACTGCTACAACTAAAAATAGGCGTACCAATAATACTTTTAAGAAACATCAACCCACCAAAGCTTTGCAATGGCACGCGACTTGCCGTAAAAAAAAAACAATGGAAAACCTAATAGATGCCGCAATCTTGACAGGGCCTTATGAGGGTGAGGCTGTTCTTATTCCTCGCATTCCCATGATTCCAACGGATCTGCTTTTTCAATTTAAAAGATTGCAATTCCCAATTCGATTAGCATTTGCAACCACCATCAACAAAGCTCAAGGGCAATCACTAGAAAAATGTGGTATAGATCTTAATACAGATTGCTTTACCAATGTACAATTGTATGTTGCATCTTTGAGGGTCGGTAAACCTGACAATCTATTTATACGCACAGACAATGGGACAGCAAAGACTGTTGTATATTCACAAGTTTTACGTAGTTAATTTGTATTGTATCTATCTATCTATCTATATAAAAACGAGTTGTGTGTATGCATGTTTGTTTGTTTGTAAAAAGAGCGTTTGCATATGACGTCATTATTAGTACATACGGCTTTGTATATGGACAGACAATGGGAAAGCCAAGAATGTTGTATATTCGCAATTTTTACGTAGTTTGAAACACATATATAAATCTATCTATATTCACAGGTGGGACAAAGGGACACAACTACAATGGCGCGTAACTAATATGGCGCGTAACTAATATGGCGCGTAACGACTTACACGCGCGGGGGGGCTTGGGGGGGCGCGACGCGCCCCACCAACTAGGTGTTGGGGTGGCGCGAAGCGCCACCCCAACAGCTAGTATATATATATATATCTATATATATAAAAATAAGTTGTCTGTGTGTGGATCTGTGGATCAGGTGACGTCATGTTTCTGTGTCGGATGACGTCATGAAATTAGTTGTCGTCATTTTTGCTTTGACGGTGACGTCATTCAAGATATTTAAGACATATGCTCACGTAGAAATCTATTAATGTTTAAGTTTACAATGACTGATGAACTTACCATGGCAAAAGCCGATGAAGATGCTCAAAGAGTCTATGCCAAAAAACTTGATTGTCAACTTGCTTGTCAACTGATTGTTTCGCCTATAAAGAATATTATCTCGAGGTAAGAACTGATCACCGACCACAACGATTGCCACTTTGTTGATAGTTGCGTATCAGGAGGCATCAATTCGATTGCTGTTTTTAAGCAGAAGCACTAAATTATTATTTTTGTGGAAAAGATTATATATATAAATATATATATATATATATTTTCTTTTTAGTTTTTTTGTAGTTTTTACCTTTTTTAGTTTTTTTCTTCTTTTGTATTAATGTTAAAGCCAAGGTTCAAACCTGGAGCCTCTCGGACCTAGAACCTGAAACATAACGCTTTACCAACTCAGCTACTTTGGCGTGAATACATTCGTTTTGAGCAGCTTCCTCGGGTGTTGCCATTGTAGGTTCTTCAGTCATTTTACAATTAGAAATTTCTCTTTCAACGGTCTTCTTACAATTAAAAATTTGTCTTTGAACGATATTCTTAAATACCTGTGTCCTGGTCGTCATTTATATTGCCTGTGTCCCGGTCGTCATTTGTGTCCCGGTATCCCAGTCTGTAATTTCTCCTTGAGTGTCCCGGTCGTTATTTATATTCCCTCTGTCCCGGTCGTCATTTGTGTCCCGGTCTGTAAATTCTCTTTGAGTGTTTTTTCTTTTTAGTATTTTTTAGTTTTATACATTTTTTCTTTTTTAAGTTTTCTTTTTCTTCTTTATTTTTCAGCTTCACTATGAAATACATATCGCCGAACCTTTGTTTTTTTTTAACTAAAATCTGGTAGGCATTGATGACCTTATCCAAGTCAAGATCCCAAACCCAATCATCATCGCTATCATTTTCAGTTTTGATATGTTTTGACTCTCGCTGTCCAGGTGGATCTTCATCTAACTGCGCGGTTTTGCGTTCTTTAGCCTCAAGCCTGTTTCCTTGCTGTTCTTTTGATTCCTCGGCACGCTTTCTTTTCTGACTTTCTCTATCAGCAGCAAGTTTTTTGGCATAGACTCTTTGAGCATCTTCATCGGCTTTTGCCATTGTAAGTTCATCAGTCATTTTAAACTTAAACATTAATAGATTTCTACGTGAACATATATGTCTTAAATATCTTTAATGACGTCACCGTCATAGCAAAAATGACGACAACTAACTTCATGACCCCAGTCGACACCGAAACATGACGTCACCTGATCCACAGACAGACAACTTATTTTAATATATATAGATAGATATAATTCTAAAATTGTCAGGTAATTTTCTATTTTGAAATAAAAACTAAAAATTATTGCTCAGACAACATAAATATTTTTGATATTTACATAATAGCTTTAGTGGTTCTGGACTGAAAACTAAATATGCTAATCAAATTGGGAATTGCAAGCTTTTAGGTTGAAAAGGCAGATCCATTGGAATCATGAGAATGCGTGGAATAAGAAAAGCCTCACCCTCAAAAGGCCCTGTCAAGAATGTTGTCTCTATTACGTTATAACAGACATAACACGTCATTTGTGTCCCGGTTTCCCATTCTGTAGTTTCGTTAGTCGACAAACATGACGTCAGACGACAAACAACTTCATGACGACACACAGCTCAATCCTTATAATGACGTCAGTCGACAAACATGACGTCAGTCGACACACAAACATGACGTCAGTCGACAGACAGACAACAACCCCCCTAGAAAAATACGAATTCTTCCTTAAAGTCCTGACCTATTCAGATCGTTTTTGCGGCCAGTAACACTCACTTTCTCGCTGTCACTTGTAATTCTTGCTGCCACTTGTCTGCTAACGCATATCTGTTAATTCTCACTGTGGCATATCTTTTGGCTGTGTATTTCTTTGTTCTTCATTTTTATTTCTAATTTGTTCTACTCCTTGTTCTCGCATGTGTGGTTACCGCATATTTCTTTGATCTTCACTTTTATTTTGATTGCTTTACTTCTTGCTGCCGATTGTCTTCAAATTGGATATTTCTTTGTTCTTCCCTTTTGGTTTTGACCCGCTGCGACTTTAACTGTCGCAAGTGTACCGACTCCATCTTCATTCCCATTGATCATTACTTAAGACTTTTTTTCAATACCCTTTACCTTATCCTCTTGAATTGGTCAGACAGGCCCTTACAATTCTTTATCCGAAGTATATACACAGTTTTGTGGAAAAATCAAATTTTTTAAATACTTTGTCACAGTACGGTGGATGATAGTGGGCCTCTTGATCAGAGGTTTATAGGTTCAATCTTTGCTGTGGCAAAGCCACGTTTTCATGTAGGTTATTTACCTTTTTGTATTACTTGTTTTTTTCTCGTTTGCTTGTTCCGAATTGTTTTATCGTTAATTCGTTAATTGCTCCGAATTGTTTTAATCCCTTGTTAAAATATATACAAATATTTTTGCTTTTACCAGTTTTGGCTTTGTAAGCAATTTACTGTAAACTTCTTACAATTCTCCTTACTTCCCTTACAATTCTTTATCCGAAGTATATACACAGTTTTGTGGAAAAATCAAATTATTAAATACTTTGTCACAGTACGGTGGATGATAGTGGGCTTCTTGATCAGAAGTTTATAGGTTCAATCACCGCTGTGGCAAAGCCACGTTGTCCCTCCATCTTATGAAAAATTTTTTTCCAAAATTAAAGCTCAACGAATTTTTTCGAAATTCTGACATATCTAGATCGTTTAGGCCAGAATATCTGAAGATACAAATTTTCCCAAAATATATTAAGCCATTTTCAAGAAAAAAAAATAAATACACAATTATTGTGTAAAAAGATAAAACCTGTGCTTAAAATGTATAAACACATGGGTTTAGTCGTTTTAAAGTGATAGACACCCAAATTCTTTTGTGTGTTTTTTAAGCGTGCTTTTTACGTAAAATGTGTATAATGTGTTTCTTTGTACTGTATGTTTAGGTGTACTCAGACTTTTCATCAGATTTCTATTGAATGTTACTATGCTGTTGCATGTTAGATGTCATATATAAACTTAGATCTCATTTAGGTGTTTTATTATATAAACTTATCTATTCATATGAAAAGTACTAGCGAAAACTTATGTAAATTTTAATATTTTCTTTTTTTCAGGTCAAGATATCGCGTAAAAACGTTTTCGAGAAAAACCCAATCCTTTGTGAGCTGCATAATACACTCTGAAAAGGAAGCTATTTTCCCTACTATTATATTAAGGAGTATAAAATAAAACGACAAAATTTGAATTTCGAAACTCACCTATAGGCTATATCCGGACAAATCTTTAGGGGATAAGTTATAGCACTAGATTTCCGTGACTTCATTGCAAGATCAACGCAAGTTTGAGAGGGATTTGAGGATACTCAATCTGCCTGCCTAAAGTCCTTAATGAATTTTGTAGCTTGGCATCTCGTAAGTAGTCGAAGCATCAAAAAGTGTGGATATCAAAGCCAGTTTATTTTTCGCAACTAAGCAATTTTGTTTCGAAATCACTGCAACAACAGACACGCCTTAGGGTTTGTCGTGATTCTAAAAGGGTTTGAACAGTATAAAGTTTTTGGATTATATTAACCTGTTACGATGCCTTCTCATTATAGATGTACCATGAATGTAAGCCTGGTCAATATATTTATTTTGAATTCAAGCCATTCCCTTCAAAAACAAACTTAATATTTTTAGCAAAGAGCTTTTGCAGTTAGCTCAAAAGGCTAAAAAAAAATCATAAAAACCATTCAAACACCTTTGTTTTGTTTGTATGTCTGATCCAAATAGATATTTGTTCCTTTGTACTAATGTCTCCAGCTTCATCGACAATTAAAGCGAAAAGACTTTTCATTATATTCAATGACTTCCTCAACAATTTTTTCCAGAACTATTCCCACACATATATGCAAAAACTCATTTTGTGAATCTTTAGATATATAAGTAGAATTTTTGGAAAATTGTCAAAAACTTATTATACGTCGTTAGAACTGCATCTTGGATGCAGCAAGCTATGTTCAGGATCTTCTTACCCAGCAGGCAGTGAAGTGTCGGAAGAGTGAAAGCGAGCAAAAAAAAAAATGTGACAGGGTGACCAAAGTAACCATGTAGCTTAGATTAGATTTAATAGTCCTATGGATATCGAAAAAGCAAATGAATCGATTAATGTGCCATTCAATTCACACGAAGAATATTTTACACGGTCAGTTTGTATTTCACTGTTGAATATTATTGTTTTGGACTTGGAAAGCTGTTTTCTGTTGAAACACTGTACTCTTTTAAGCTCAGTATTTCTGACAATAAATTGTATGCCGATCAAAGTCTTTCTACCTTGAGAAGATTTACGCTTCTTTAGGCTCACTGCAGTATTGTCATTTCTTTATTTTCTTTGCCACGTCATCGTTTGGCTTCTTGAGGCTCAATCTCTGTTCTCAGACTTTAACCAAAAACAAAATCAAAGTGATTATAAAAACTCCAAACTACATAAAACAAAATGAGATTGATTGGTTTATAGTTGAGTAATCTGAAATTGTAGCGATCCCTTTTTTTTGAAGGAATAGTGTAGAATGGGGGCCTCTGCAAGGTATTTAGTGCGATGTCCTAAGTTTTGCTTTGCCGTACTTCAACGCAGTCGTTATTACGACTAAGCTTATTTTATATTAATCCAATGGTCTTCTAAACTTTTCCATCAAACAGTTCGTGGTAACGAACTGCAGTAAGGAGCGACCCGGCTCAATAGTAACCAAAACTCTAAAAAATGAAATTTTGATACCAATAGCTACATCAAAAAAATCACATTTTAATGCTGACTTTGAATATATAAGTTTCATCAAGTTTAGTCTTACCCATCAAAAGTTACGAGCCTGAGAATATTTGCCTTAGTTTAGAAAATAGGAGGAAACGCCCCCTAAAAATCCTAGAATCTTAACGAAAATCACATCATCAGATTCAGCGTATCAGAGAACCCTATTGTAGGTACTACAAAAATGTGGAATTTTGTATTTTTTGCCAGAAGGCAGATCACGGATGCGTGTTTATTTGTTTGGGTTGTTTTTTTTTTCCAGGGGTGATCGTATCGACCCAGTGGTCCTAGAATGGTCCGAGAGGAATCATTCAAACGGAAATGAAAAGCTCTAGTGCCCTTTTTAAGTGGAAAAAATAACTGGAGGGCACTTAGGCCCCCTCCCACGCTAATTATTTTCCCAAAGTCAACGGATCAAAATCCTGAGAATGCCATTTTATTCAGCGTAGTCGAAAAACCTTATAACTATGTCTTTGGGGACAACTTACTCCCCCACAGTCCCCATGGGAGGGGCTACAAGTTACAAACTTTGACAGGTGCTTACATATAGTAATGGTTATTGGGAAGTGTACAGACGTTTTCAGGGGGATATTTTGGTTGGGGGGAGGGGTTGAGAAGAGGGGGATATGTTGGGGGAACTTTCCATCGAGGAATTTGTAAACTTTGTATACTATGTAAAACTTGCGAATATACAACATTCTCGGCTGTCCCATTGTCTGTGCATATAAATAGATTGTCAGGTTTACCGACTCTTGAACATGCATCATATAATTGTCCATGGGAAAAACAATCTGTATTCAGATCTAAACCTCATTATTCTAATGATTACCCTTGAGCTTTGTTGATGGTGATTGCTAATCAAACATTCCCTGTGTCCCCGTCGTCATTTATATATCCCCCTGTGACTCCTGGCGTCCCCGTTGTAGTTGTTTCCCTGTGTCCCGGTCGTCATTTGTGGCCCGGTGTCCCAGTCTGTAATTTCTCTTTGAGTGTCGCGGTCGTCATTTATATTCCCTGTGTCCCGGTCGTCATTTTTGTCCCGGTCGTCATTTGTGTTCCGGTGTCCCGGTCTGTAATATCTCTTTGAGTGCCCCGTTCGCCATTTATATTCCCTGTGTCCCGGTCGTCATTTGTGTCCCGGTGCTTTGTTGATGGTGATTTCTAATCGAACATTCCCTGTGTCCCCGTCATCATTTATATATACCCCTGTGCCTCCCGGCGTCCCCGTTGTTGTTGTTTCCCTGTGTCCCAGTCGTCATTTGTGACCCGGTGTCCCAGTCTGTAATTTCTCTTTAAGTGTCGCGGTCGTCTTTTATATTCCCTGTGTCCCGGTCGTCATTTGTGTTCCGGTGTCCCGGTCTGTAATTTCTCTTTGACTGTCCTGGTCGTCATTTATATTCCCTGTGTCCCGGTCGTCATTTGTGTCCCAGTGCTTTGCTGATGGCGATTGCTAATCGAACATTCCTTGTGTCCCGGTCGCTTTCTCTTTGGGTGATCCGGTCGTCATTTATATTCCCTATGTCCCGGTCGTCATTTATGTCCCGATATCCTGGTCTTTAATTTCGTCAGCGCTTCGCGCCCCCCCCCCCAAGCCCCCCAAGCACGTAAGTCGTTACGCGCCATATTAGTTACGCGCCATTGTAGTTGTGTCCCTGTGTCCCACCTGTGAATATAGATATATATATATATATATATATATATATATATATATATATATATATATATATATATATATATATATATATATATCTATCTGTATAAAAATAAGTTGTCTGTCTGTGGATCTGTGGATCAGGTGACGTCATGTTTCTGTGTTGACTGACGTCATGAAATTTGTTGTCGTCATTTTTACTTTGACGGTGACGTCATTCAAGATATTTAAGACATATGTTCACGTAGAAATCTATTAATGTTTAAGTTTACAATGACTGATGAACTTACAATGGCAAAAGCCGATGAAGATGCTCAAAGAGTCTATGCCAAAAAACTTGCTGCTGATAGAGAAAGTCAGAAAAGAAAGCGTGCCGAGGAATCAAAAGAACAGCAAGGAAACAGGCTTGAGGCTAAAAAACGCAAAACCGCGCAGTTAGATGAAGATCCACCTGGACAGCGAGAGTCAAAACATATCAAAACTGAAAATGATAGCGATGATGATTGGGTTTGGGATTTTGACTTGGATAAGGTCATCAATGCCTACCAGATTTTAGTTGAAAAAACAAAAGTTCGGCGATATGTATTTCATAGTGAAGCCAGTCAGTCGACGGCCAACCTACCATCTTCAAAGATACCACGATAGGAAGACTCTACACCGTTCACCTCAGTCAACATGAATGCTTCTTTCTACGCCTGCTTTTGGTGAATGTACCCGGTCCGACATCCTTTGAGTATTTGAGAACTATAAACGGTACTATACATGACACTTACCGTAGTGCATGCCAAGCTATGAATTTATTGAAGAATGACCAACACTGGGATAACTGCATCAATGACGCGTGCGAAACGTCAACCCCAAGTCAAATTCGTGCATTGTTTCGCATCATTTTAACAACTTGCTCACCATCAGCTCCTACAGAGTTATGGGAAAAATATAAGTCAAAAATGTCCGAAGATATACTCCATCGAAAACAGTTAGAGACGTCAGATATGACTTTTGATTTTACATCAGAAATTTATAACTACACTTTAGTTATTATAGAAGATTTGTGCGTACGTATGGCAAACAAACCTCTTCAGGATTTGGGAATGGCTTCACCTAACCGTATCGCTGCTGTTTCGACATGTGTAGAATTGGATCGTGAACAAAGTTACAGTACGAGTGATCCATTGTCGTATGTACAAAATAACATTTCCAAGTTAACGTCGGAACAAAAAGACATTTATGATACGATAATGCATTATGTCGATAACAACGTTGGAGAAATTTTCTTTTTGGATGCGCCAGGAGGTACTGGTAAAACGTTTGTGATAAAACTGATTCTGGCATCGATTTGATCAAAAAATGATATAGCGTTGGCAATTGCGTCGTCCGGAATAGCCGCAACATTGCTGCCTGGTGGAAGAACTGCTCATTCCGCTTTGAAATTGCCTCTCAATTTGCATTCTACAGAAACTCCCACGTGCAATATTTCCAAATCATCTGGGATGGGTAAAGTATTGCAGCAATGCAAACTTATTATTTGGGATGAGTGCACAATGGCACACAAAAAATCGCTCGAGGCTCTGGATCAATGCTTGAAAGATTTGAGAGGGAAGTCGAAACCCTTTGGCAGCACATTAGTATTGCTTGCGGGAGATTTCAGGCAAACATTACCTATAATACCTAGATCAACTCCTGCAGACGAAATGAATGCTTGCCTGAAAAATTCTAATTTATGGGCACACGTAAAAATATGAAAATTAACTACAAATATGCGTGTCCGATTGCAAAACGATGACTCTGGTCAAAGATTTTCAGATCAATTGCTGGCAATTGGAAACGGAAAGCTCCCAGTAGACTCAATTTCAGGACGTATACAACTACCTGCTGATTTCTGTAATTTAGTGACGTCCAAAAATGAATTGATTGAAAAAGTATTTCCGAATATTCTAAAAAATTATAAAAATAATAAATGGCTAAGTGAAAGAGTGATTCTCGCACCCAAAAATATAGACATCCACGAAATCAACAATATTGTTTTGACCAAGATTCTAGACCAGGCAGTCCTTTACAATTCAGTCGACACAGTTTTGGAACCAAATGAAGCGGTTAATTATCCATCTGAATTTTTAAATTCCATAGATCTTTCGGGGTTTCCACCACACGTGCTACAACTAAAAATAGGCGTACTAATAATACTTTTAAGAAATATCAACCCACCAAACCTTTGCACTGGCAAGCAACTTGCCGTAAAAAAAAACAATGGAAAACCTAATAGAGGCCACAATCTTGACAGGGCCTTTTGAGGGTGAGGCTGTTCTTATTCCTCGCATTCCCATGATTCCAACGGCTCTGCCTTTTCAATTTAAAAGATTGCAATTCCCAATTCGATTAGCATTTGCAATCACCATTAACAAAGCTCAAGGTCAATCATTAGAAAAATGTGGTATAGATCTTAATACTGATTGTTTTTCCCATGGACAATTGTACGTTGCATGTTCGAGGGTCGGTAAACCTGACAATCTATTTATATGCAGCGACAATTGGACAATGGACGAAGAATATTGTATATTCGCGAGTTTTACGCAGTTAATTTGTATTGTATCTATCTATCTATCTATCTATATAAAAACGAGTTGTGTGTATGCATGTTTGTTTGTTTGTAAAAAGAGCGTTTGCATATGACGTCATTATTAGTACATACGGCTTTGTATATGCACAGACAATGGGGAAGTCAAGAATGTTGTATATTCGCAATTTTTACGTAGTTTAACTCCTGCAGACGAAATGAATGCTTGCCTGAAAAATTTTAATTTATGGGCACACGTAAAAATATTAAAATTAACTACAAATATGCGTGTCCGATTGCAAAACGATGACTCTGGTCAAACATTTTCAGATCAATTGCTGGCAATTGGAAACGGAAAGCTCCCAGTAGTGGGAAAGCCAAAAATGTTGTATATTCGCTATTTTTACGTAGTTTGAAACACATATATAAATCTATCTATATTCACAGGTGGGACACAGGGACACAACTACAACTAAGTCGTTACGCGCCATAATAGTTACGCGCCATTGTAGTTGTGTCCCTATGTCCCACCTGCGAATATAGATAGATATATATATATATATATATATATCTATATATATATATATATATATATATATATATATATATATATATATATATATATATATATATATATGGTTTTAACTACGTAAAACTTGCGAATATACAACATTCTTTGCTGTCCCATTGTCTTTGCATATAAATAGATTGTCAGGTTTACCGACTCTTGAACATGCAACATATAATGGTCCATGGGAAAACAATCTGTATTCAGATCTATACCTCATGATTCTAATGATTGCCCTTGAGCTTTGTTGATCGTGATTGCTAATCGACCATTCCCTGTCCCGGTGTCCCGGTCGTCATTTATATCCCCCTGTTTCCCCCGGTGTCTCCGTTGTAGTTGTGTCCCTGTGTCCCGGTCGTCATTTATATTCCCTGTGTCCCGGTCGTCATTTGTATCCCGGTGTCCCGGTCTGTATATACATTCGTTTTTTAGTTTTGTTTTTCTCCTTTATTTTTTTCCTTTTTTTTCTTTTTTAGTTTATTTAGATTTTTAGATTTTTTAGTTTTTTTATTAGTTTTTAGTTTTTTTTCTTTTTAGTTTTTTTGTAGTTTTTACCTTCTTTTTAGTTTTGTTAGTTTTTTTTTTTTACTCATGTCCTGGTCGTCATTTATACTCCCTGTGTCCCGGTGCTTTGTTGATTGCTAATCGAACATTCCTTTTGTCCTGGTCGCTTTCTCTTTGAGTGTCGTCATTTATTTTTTTCTTTTTTAGTTCTTTTAGTTTTTACCTTTTTTAGTTTTTTTTAGTTTTTTAGATGAAATTTTTTTTTAGTTTTTTCCTTTTTTTCTTTTTAGTTTTTTATTGGTTTTTACCTTTATTTTAGCTTATTTTTCAGTTTTTTCCTTTTTTTTAGTTTTTTTTATTTTTTATTTTTTTTAGTTTTTTACCTTTTTTTAGTTTTTTTATTTTTTTTAGTTTTTTAGCTTTTTTACTTTTTTTATTAGTTTTAGTTTTTTTTGTAGTTTTTGCCTTTTTTTAGTTTTTTCAGTTTTTTTTTGTTTTTTATTGGTTTTTACCTTTATTTTAGCTTATTTTTCAGTTTTTTCCTTTTTTTTAGTTTTTTTTTAGTTTTTAGTTTTTTTAGTTTTTTACCTTTTTTTAGTTTTTTTAGTTTTTTTAGTTTTTTAGCTTTTTGATTTTTTTTATTAGTTTTTAGTTTTTTTTGTAGTTTTTGCCTTTTTTTAGTTTTTTTAGTTTTTTAGCTTTTTTATTAGTTTTTAGTTTTTTTTGTAGTTTCGCCTTTTTTTAGTTTTTTTCTTTTTAGTTTTTTTGTAGTTTTTACCTTCTTTTTAGTTTTGTTAGTTTTTTTTTTACTTATGTCCTGGTCGTCGTTTATACTCCCTGTGTCCCGGTGCTTTGTTGATTGCTAATCGAACATTCCTTTTGTCCTGGTCGCTTTCTCTTTGAGTGTCGTCATTTATTTTTTTCTTTTTTAGTTCTTTTAGTTTTTACCTTTTTTAGTTTTTTTTAGTTTTTTAGATGAAAATTTTTTTTAGTTTTCTCCTTTTTTTCTTTTTAGTTTTTTATTGATTTTTACCTTTATTTTAGCTTATTTTTCAGTTTTTTCCTTTTTATATTTTTTTTTATTTTTTATTTTTTTTAGTTTTTTACCTTTTTTTAGTTTTTTTAGTTTTTTTAGTTTTTTAGCTTTTTTACTTTTTTTATTAGTTTTTAGTTTTTTTTGTAGTTTTTGCCTTTTTTTAGTTTTTTCAGTTTTTTTTTTAGTTTGTTATTGGTTTTTACCTTTATTTTAGCTTATTTTTCAGTTTTTTCCTTTTTTTTAGTTTTTTTTAGTTTTTAGTTTTTTTAGTTTTTTACCTTTTTTTAGTTTTTTTAGTTTTTTTAGTTTTTTAGCTTTTTTATTTTTTTTATTAGTTTTTAGTTTTTTTTGTAGTTTTTGCCTTTTTTTAGTTTTTTTAGTTTTTTAGCTTTTTTATTAGTTTTTAGTTTTTTTTGTAGTTTTTGTCTTTTTTTAGTTTTTTTAGTTTTTTAGCTTTTTTAATTTTTTTAATAGTTTTTAGTTTTTTTTGTAGTTTTTACCTTTATTTAGTTTTTTCAGTTTTCAGTTTTGTCACCTGATCCAGTTTTTTCAGGTGACGTCACCTGATCCACAGATCCACAGATCCGCACACAGACAACTTATTTTTATATATCTACTAGCTGTTGGGGTGGCGCTTTGCGCCACCCCAACACCTAGTTGGTGGGGGCGCTTCGCGCCCCCCCCCAAGCCCCCCCCCGCGCGCGTAAGTCGTTACGCGCCATAATAGTTACGCGCCATTGTAGTTGTGTCCCCGCGCGCGTAAGTCGTTACGCGCCATAATAGTTACGCGCCATTGTAGTTGTGTCCCTATGTCCCACCTGTGAATATAGATAGATATATATATATATATAATATATATATATATATATAATATATATATATATATATATATATATATATATATATATATATATATATGGTTTTAACTACGTAAAACTTGCGAATATACAACATTCTTTGCTGTCCCATTGTCTTTGCATATAAATAGATTGTCAGGTTTACCGACTCTTGAACATGCAACATATAATGGTCCATGGGAAAACAATCTGTATTCAGATCTATACCTCATGATTCTAATGATTGCCCTTGAGCTTTGTTGATGGTGATTGCTAATCGACCATTCCCTGTCCTGGTGTCCCGGTCGTCATTTACATCCCCCTGTTTCCCCCGGTGTCCCCGTTGTAGTTGTGTCCCTGTGTCCCGGTCGTCATTTATATTTCCTGTGTCCCGGTCGTCATTTGTATCCCGGTGTACCGGTCTGTATATACATTCGTTTTTTAGTTTTGTTTTTCTCCATTATTTTTTTCCTTTTTTTTTCTTTTTTAGTTTATTTAGATTTTTATATTTTTTAGTTTTTTTGTTAGTTTTTAATTTTTTTTTCTTTTTAGTTTTTTTGTAGTTTTTACCTTCTTTTTAGTTTTGTTAATTTTTTTTTTTACTTATGTCCTGGTCGTCATTTATACTCCCTGTGTCCCGGTGCTTTGTTGATTGCTAATCGAACATTCCTTTTGTCCTGGTCGCTTTCTCTTTGAGTGTCGTCATTTATTTTTTTCTTTTTTAGTTCTTTTAGTTTTTACCTTTTTTAGTTTTTTTTAGTTTTTTAGATGAAAATTTTTTTTAGTTTTTTCCTTTTTTTCTTTTTAGTTTTTTATTGGTTTTTACCTTTATGTTAGCTTATTTTTCAGTTTTTTCCTTTTTTTTAGTTTTTTTTTTTTTTTTTTTTTTTTTAGTTTTTTACCTTTTTTTAGTTTTTTTAGTTTTTTTAGTTTTTTTAGTTTTTTAGCTTTTTTACTTTTTTTATTAGTTTTTAGTTTTTTTGTAGTTTTTGCCTTTTTTTAGTTTTTTCAGTTTTTTTTAGTTTTTTATTGGTTTTTACCTTTATTTTAGCTTATTTTTCAGTTTTTTCCTTTTTTTTAGTTTTTTTTTAGTTTTTAGTTTTTTTAGTTTTTTACCTTTTTTTAGTTTTTTTAGTTTTTTTAGTTTTTTAGCTTTTTTATTTTTTTTATTAGTTTTTAGTTTTTTTTGTAGTTTTTGCCTTTTTTTTAGTTTTTTTAGTTTTTTAGCTTTTTTAATGGTTTTTAGTTTTTTTTGTAGTTTTTGCCTTTTTTTAGTTTTTTTAGTTTTTTAGCTTTTTTATTTTTTTTATTAGTTTTTAGTTTTTTTTGTAGTTTTTGCCTTTTTTTAGTTTTTTCAGTTTTGACGTCACCTGATCCTGTTTTTTCAGGTGACGTCACCTGATCCACGATCCACAGATCCACAGACAACTTATTTTTATATATATAGATAGTTTTTTTTTTTACTTATGTCCTGGTCGTCATTTATACTCCCTGTGTCCCGGTGCTTTGTTGATTGCTAATCGAACATTCCTTTTGTCCTGGTCGCTTTCTCTTTGAGTTTTGTCATTTATTTTTTTCTTTTTTAGTTCTTTTAGTTTTTACCTTTTTTAGTTTTTTTTAGTTTTTTAGATGAAAATTTTTTTTAGTTTTTTCCTTTTTTTCTTTTTAGTTTTTTATTGGTTTTTACCTTTATTTTAGCTTATTTTTCAGTTTTTTCCTTTTTTTTAGTTTTTTTTTATTTTTTATTTTTTTTAGTTTTTTACCTTTTTTTAGTTTTTTTAGTTTTTTTAGTTTTTTAGCTTTTTTACTTTTTTTATTAGTTTTTAGTTTTTTTTTGTAGTTTTTGCCTTTTTTTAGTTTTTTCAGTTTTTTTTTTAGTTTTTTATTGGTTTTTACCTTTATTTTAGCTTATTTTTCAGTTTTTTCCTTTTTTTTTTTTAGTTTTTTAGTTTTTAGTTTTTTAGTTTTTTACCTTTTTTTAGTTTTTTTAGTTTTTTTAGTTTTTTAGCTTTTTTATTTTTTTTATTAGTTTTTAGTTTTTTTTGTAGTTTTTGCCTTTTTTTAGTTTTTTTAGTTTTTTAGCTTTTTTATTAGTTTTTAGTTTTTTTTGTAGTTTTTGCCTTTTTTTAGTTTTTTTAGTTTTTTAGCTTTTTTATTTTTTTTTATTAGTTTTTAGTTTTTTTTGTAGTTTTTGCCTTTTTTTAGTTTTTTCAGTTTTGACGTCACCTGATCCATCCACAGACAGACAGACAACTTATTTTTATATATATAGATATAGATACAGTTTCCTTTTTGTTTTTTTTTTTGTTTTTTTAGCTTTTTCTTTTCTTAGTTTTTTTCTTTTTTAGTTTTTCTTTTTTTTTAGTTTCTTCTGTTTTATTGATTTGTTTTCTTCAATTTGTCAATGTTCATTCTAACATTGACACTTGGAAAAATCTTTACGTGCCATGCATGCTAAAGCTCCAACAATTATAATAATTTTGGGTATCTGTTTTAAGGTTTTCGAATTACTTTAATCTATTGTCAAAATATATTGAAATATTTGTGCAATTCACAGTTTATTTTTCTTTTTTTTTAGTTTTTTAGCTTTTTTTAGTTTTTTTTAGTTTTATATCTTTTTATTTTTTTACGTTTTTTCTTTTTAGGTTTTTTCTTTTTTTAATTTTTTTAATTTTTAATTTTCTTTTAGTTTTTTTTTTAGTTTTTTTTTTAGTTTTTTACCATTTTTCTTTTTTCGAATTACTTTAATCTATTGTCAAAATATTTCGAAATATTTATGCAATTTCCAGTTTTTACGTTCTAGTTTGTTTTCTTTTATATATATAGAAGATATAATCTGGCGTAACGGACAGACAACTTATTTTTATATAGATAGATATATATATATATATCTATATATATAAAAATAAGTTGTCTGTGGATGGATGGATGGATGTGTCAGGTGACGTCACCTGAAAAAACTGGATCAGGTGACGTCAAAACTGAAAAAACTAAAAAAAGGCAAAAACTACAAAAAAAACTAAAAACTAATAAAAAAAATAAAAAAGCTAAAAAACTAAAAAAACTATAAAGGTAAAAACCAATAAAAAACTAAAAAAAAAACTGAAAAAACTAAAAAAAGGCAAAAACTACAAAAAAAACTAAAAACTAATAAAAAAAGTAAAAAAGCTAAAAAACTAAAAAAACTAAAAAAAAACTAAAAAAAGGTAAAAATTAAAAAAAATAAAAAAATAAAAAAAAAACTAAAAAAAAGGAAAAAACTGAAAAATAAGCTAAAATAAAGGTAAAAACCAATAAAAAACTAAAAAAAAAGGAAAAAACTAATAAATGACGACACTCAAAGAGAAAGCGACCAGGACAAAAGGAATGTTCGATTAGCAATCAACAAAGCACAGGGACACAGGGAGTATAAATGACGACCAGGACATAAGTAAAAAAAAAAACTATCTATATATATAAAAATAAGTTGTCAAACTAAAAAAAGGCAAAAACTACAAAAAAAACTAAAAACTAATAAAAAAGCTAAAAAACTAAAAAAACTAAAAAAAAGGCAAAAACTACAAAAAAAACTAAAAACTAATAAAAAAAATAAAAAAGCTAAAAAACTAAAAAAACTAAAAAAACTAAAAAAAGGTAAAAAACTAAAAAAACTAAAAACTAAAAAAAACTAAAAAAAAGGAAAAAACTGAAAAATAAGCTAAAATAAAGGTAAAAACCAATAAAAAACTAAAAAAAAAACTGAAAAAACTAAAAAAAGGCAAAAACTACAAAAAAACTAAAAACTAATAAAAAAAGTAAAAAAGCTAAAAAACTAAAAAAACTAAAAAAACTAAAAAAACTAAAAAAAAGGTAAAAAACTAAAAAAAATAAAAAATAAAAAAAAAACTAAAAAAAAAGGAAAAAACTGAAAAATAAGCTAACATAAAGGTAAAAACCAATAAAAACTAAAAAGAAAAAAAAGGAAAAAACTAAAAAAAATTTTCATCTAAAAAACTAAAAAAAACTAAAGAAGGTAAAAACTAAAGAACTAAAAAAGAAAAAAATAAATGACGACCACTCAAAGAGAAAGCGACCAGGACAAAAGGAATGTTCGATTAGCAATCAACAAAGCACGGGACATAGGGAGCATAAATGACGACCAGGACATAAGTAAAAAAAAAAATTAACAAAACTAAAAAGAAGGTAAAACTACAAAAAAACTAAAAAGAAAAAAAAACTAAAAACTAATAAAAAAACTAAAAAATCTAAAAATCTAAATAAACTAAAAAAGAAAAAAAAAGGAAAAAAATAAAGGAGAAAAACAAAACTAAAAAACGAATGTATATACAGACCGGTACACCGGGATACAAATGACGACCGGGACACAGGGAATATAAATGACGACCGGGACACAGGGACACAACTACAACGGGGACAACCGGGGGAAACAGGGGGATATAAATGACGACCGGGACAAAAAAACTAAAAAGAAAAAAAACTAAAAACTAATAAAAAAACTAAAAAAATCTAAAAATCTAAATAAGCTAAAAAAGAAAAAAAAAGGAAAAAAATAAAGGAGAAAAACAAAACTAAAAAAACGAATGTATATACAGACCGGGACACCGGATACAAATGACGACCGGGACACAGGGAATATAAATGACGACCGGGACACAGGGACACAACTACAACGGGGACACCGGAGGAAACAGGGGGATGTAAATGACGACCGGGACACCGGGACAGGGAATGGTCGATTAGCAATCACCATCAACAAAGCTCAAGGGCAATCATTAGAATCATGAGGTATAGATCTGAATACAGATTGTTTTCCCATGGACCATTATATGTTGCATGTTCAAGAGTCCGTAAACCTGACAATCTATTTATATGCAAAGGACAATGGGACAGCAAAGAATGTTGTATATTCGCAAGTTTTACGTAGTTAAAACCATATATATATATATATCTATCTATATTCACAGGTGGGACATAGGGACAACAACTACAATGGCGCGTAACTATTATGGCGCGTAACGACTTACGCGCGCGGGGGGGCTTGGGGGGGGCGCGAAGCGTCCCCACCAACTAGGTGTTGGGGTGGCGCGAAGCGCCACCCCAACAGCTAGTATATATATATATATATATATATATATATATATATATATATATATATATATATATATATATATATATATATATCTATCTATCTATATTCACAGTGGGACATAGGGACACAACTACAATGGCGCGTAACTAATATGGCGCGTAACGACTTACGCGCGGGGGCGGCATGGGGGGGGGGCGCGAAGCGCCCCCACCAACTAGGTGTTGGGGTGGCGCGAAGCGCCACCCCAACAGCTAGTATAGATATATATCTATCTATATTCACAGATGGGACACAGGGACACAAATACAATGGCACGTAGACTTACGCGCGCGGGGGGGGCTTTGAGGGCGCGAAGTGGCCCAACAGCTAGTTTAATAATTATTTCTTTTTGACAACTTTGACAAATTTTCTTTGAGCAGCAAGTATCTTAAACTTAAACAATTTCTACTAAACATCAAACTTTTGTTTTCTGTTACATTTTCATATATATATATATATATATATATATATATATATATATATATATATATATATATATATATATATATATATAGATAAAAACACAAATGACACAATAGGCCTAAGACTTTTATGGATAGGAAAAGGGTAAGGGGAAAGTTGCCAAAATATTGTTTGTGGTGGCTTTTGTTTGATTCAAGTTTGACCTAACTAACAAATTTAACTTTTAT
>NW_027063020.1:0-53869 GCF_032884065.1 Artemia franciscana
CTAAAAATAATGGAAACATAGCTAAGTAATGCAATAAAATGTTTTATTGAAATAATGGCAGGTATATCATCATAGGAAAAGTGCTTTGAATCTATCTCATAAATACTCCATTATGTTTTCTCTTAAGATGTCACATATTCCATTTTGGGGTCATATACAACTTTTAATATCCTTGCCATAATTTTCATCATTGCTATTTTGTCTTAAATTAGTACATCTATTGGTTGAGTATCGATGGCTCTAGTAACTTTTGCCGTTGCTTTGTTTTCATTCAATTCGTCTTTATATTCCGTAAAGATATTGTCTGTCAATCCCCTTTTCATTTTACTAGCGGTTTCACCGTCTATTACAACAATATTTTTTACATAGATTGCAGTTTCGGAACCTGTATAGGATATGCATTTGACGTAGGTGATGTAGTAAGCTTGTCTTCCTCTTGTATTTTTTAATGCTAATGCCAGGTAGATCGTGATAGGATTTATCAACGGGTTACATTTTACCAGCAGCAGAAGCAAGAAGTTGGCATTCGTCATTAACTAAAAGTTTTACGTTTGCATTCTCTTTGAGCACTAACATCTGTGGAAATGTTACTCCTCCAGAACCACTGATAGTAGTGTTAATTTTTTTGGTATTCCATAGATAGTACATCTTATTGCAATGGCAACACACGCGCACATTTCTAATAAGATCCCTATTAATGCTTGTTTCAAAGTTCAAATATTTGCTTTGTCAGCATTCAATGCTACGATGACTTTATCCTGAACACACACTTTCTTGAAATATTTCATCCTTCACCTTTTAAAATAAGATGTAAGTGCTTATGCTTCCAATGAACAAATAATACTGTTCAAAGATGTGCAATAAACTAGCTATTGTCATGACCAGCTACAGATTACCACGTAGGCAGTCACATACAAAATCCGTGTTTAGGGGAAAGGTTGGAAATACCTTAGGTAAGCTAATTCACTACAGGGAGTTTCATCGGTCAGTTATATTGTGCCACGCTGGTGTCAACTGCCACGAGTCATCAGAAGAAATGCTATTGGGAATTTTCCTCTAAGTTTAAACAATCGATTCTTGTGTAAACGGATATTTTCGCTGGAAAACGCCTGGAAAATGTCTTAGGCATGATGGGAGGTACTAAAGGGTGCCATTTGCCAGTAATGGTGTGCCACGGTGGTGCAAATTGTCATGGGGAACATCCTGTTTCGGGTGGCTTGAGAAAAGACGAAGTCATGGATTTAAAGCATGATTTTTACCATGAAAATATCTGCAAAATACGTTTGGAATGATGAGGGTGCCAGAAGGTACCGTTTCCTATTTAGTTTGCCACAGTAGCGTAAATTGCCATGGGGGATCATGTTGGGGATGGATTGTCAAAACACGAACCAAGGGATTTCAATCGTATTTTAATCATGCAAATATCTGAGAATAAGTTAGGACTGATGAGGGGTGCCATGTGCCAGTCATAATGTGGGACGGTGGTTGCCATGGACTATCAAGTTGGGGGTGGCTGGCAAAAATACGAGTGGATAAATTTAAAGCATATTTTTATCGTGAAAATATCTGAGAATACTTAGGAATGATGAGGGGTACCAGAGGGTGTCATATGCCAGCCGATTTGTGGCATTGTGGTATGAATTACCGTTGACTATCACGTCGAGGGAGGTGGCTTGCGAAAACATGAATCAATGGATTTAAAACATCTCTTTATCATGGGAATATCTGGGAATGTTATGGGAATGGCAATGAGTCCCAGAAGGTGCCATTGCCAGCCATAGAGTGCCACGGGTTGGGAATTAAGAGAAGATAATACCAACAAAGAATGAACGAAATAGGGAATTATGTTATATGTCTTGTGCCTCTCAAAAATATATCTTAATGTTGCTTAAATTTACCTCTAACAGAATTATGCAAAATAAAAAGAAAAATATTATTAAAATATGTGCTTGTCAACCAGAGAAACGAGGCATTTTCACTAAAACTTCTCAGAAATATCTCTTGATATGGCTTAAATTTACCTTTAATAACAATTCTTCCCCTCCCCCTGGAATTGGTTGTTAGGGTTCCCACCCTTTTTAATTCACGCCTGTTTGCTTATATTTTATTCTATATCAGCTTTTTCACGTTTTGTTTTTCCGCTTGTTGAGTTTTAACTGTTTTTTTCTGTGATTTCATTGTTTAATAATGTTTCTGATGTTTGGCAATCAGAAATGCATAGTCTAGGCTCAAAGGCAGAGGCATTTTCATTACAACTTCTCAGAAATATCTCTTAATATGGTTTAAATTTACCGGTAATAACAACTTCCCCCCTTCTCCTGGAATTGGTTGCTAGGATTCCCGAATTTATTTAATTTACACTTTTTGCTTATATTGTGACCTTTATCAGGTTTTTGACGTTTTGTTTTTCCATTTGTTAGACATTTTGTTGTTGATTGTTTGAGCATGAATGGTGATATGTCGTTCTGCAGTTTATTTATAACCGCTCAGCTTTCTTGTGTTTTGAATGTCACTTAATCACATGTGTCATTGTTTCTTTTTACCTAATTAACTATTAAAAATTTTAACTATTAAAAAAAATCCTATTAAGACTTATTCAGTTTCTTATACAGATACTGGAAATTCGTTTTTGCTGCATTGGGATCAAAATGGCTACGGATGCTTAATTGTGGATTGTTTCATAACCCAGTCTAATAAGCTAATGCTTCAATGAGAAAAAAGTGAAAATCACCTTTTTTAAGACCCGAATAAGCAGAAAAACGAAACCTAGTGTTTTAAATTTCAGCATTTATTGATTCCTTCCTAAAAATATTCATAAGATTGTTCGGCTTTTCTTTTTTTTACTACTATGTCTATTCAGTCTGGTCACATAACTTATTTTTCAATCGTTTTAGTTATTCATCTAAGGAAATGTAAATCAAGAGAAGAAGCTGCAACATGGGAATTTTAGGAAACACCAAAGCAGACTAAGCAGTAAAAAATAGAACACCCTGAAAAATGCCAGAAGAAAACCAAGCCATATACGAGACATCCTCCTTCTAATAGCAGCTGGCTCCTTGTGCTATAAATGCAGCCGTGTTACGTCACTTTCACAAGCAAAGATGAAACCAATGCCTACCAAAAGATCAGAGTAGATAATACAGCATCCAAAAAGCATGCTCATTTTTTCCAATTACGAACTGGTAGAGATTCTGTCCCCTAAACAGTGAAATACCACTTTTTTATGACTGATGACGAAATGCTTGACCCTCAGGCACTCAACACTATCCAACAACGGGATCCAGACGGGACCTGCAGTACACATTTAGACAATGTAAGTTCGTAAGTTCTAGCAGCGAGCTAAGCCTGAAATTGACAAATCAAACAGTACTAAACTACATAGATTAGAACTTTTACTCTTTCGAGATATTGGTATCTTTGAGTCAGTTTTAATGTCAAATGGTAAGATATGGATGGCCAGATCGGATAAGCTCTGAGCCAAAAAGGTAAAGGCTAAAACGTGTCATGAACCTAATACTCAATTGGAAAATGAAGAAGAGAAGTCTGCATAAGAGATTGTGTCTCAATATCTGAGTCTATTAGGAAAGAAAGATTTGGTCTGCCACAATAGTGTTTTTTCTAATGTGCCAAAGGTCAAACAAATTATGTCTCCCTTAAGAGCACTGGGAGGAGGCTGTAAGAAATTTTTACAAGGAAGTTGGAACTTCGTGAAAGGGATTAAAAAGTGGTTGGAAAGAAAAGGAGTGCCCGCAGCTTGTTTACGTTCTCGTGAATTTGGCTGCAATAAATCCTTTGTAGTTTACATATTTTTCTTCTTTATTTCATATTATTAGTGGCTATTTTCTTTATAGGAAAGTTCAAAACGTTGCCTATAAGGCTGGAGGATTTTTCAAGAATTTTATAAGACAGCTAAGTGATGGTGTTGGCACTAATGGGGGAATTTTGAATTTTACATCTTCTCTACGACCTAAAGCCGAAATTCAAGTCCCGATCAAAAATCAGCAAGCAATCTTAGAAAGGTAAGTAAGTAGTGGGATGGATAACTTTCTTTTAAAACACTAAAATTTGTTTTAGTTCTCGGAAAAGGTTTAACTTAAAGAAATTTAATGGTTTGACCTGAAACAATAACAATAAGGCAAAGTGTCTCGTTTAGAAAAATAATAAATAGGTTAGTCAACAGAAAATAAGTTATTGCTATAATTTCTTATAAGTTATTTGAACATTTTGAATAAGCTTTGATTAATTTATTTATTTGGTAATGTAATTCTTGTAATCCCTTGTTAAAATATAAATAGATTATCTTTCCAAATACCTGCTGCCGGGCCCAGGCACTTGGCATGCGGCAGGCTTCTATATATGGATTCTGATTTTAGCTTGTCTTCTAACCGCAAACAATTTGCTGGTTGTTCATTTTTGGTCTTTTCAGAGGTATTTGATTATTAAAGCAAGTCCGATGTCTAACAACGATATCTACTAAGCTTCAAGCTTTTGGTTTCCTTTTTTAAGGTTTATGCAATATTCTAATCTCTTGTTTAAAAATATACAAATATTTTTGCAATTGCCAGATTTTTCCTCTTTACGCAATTTAATATCTTTTCCTACTGAACTTTTCAAAGATATTTGATTATTAAAGCTATTCCAATTTCTAACAGCTATTTCGGCTAAGGTTTAAACTTTTGGCTTTTTTTAAGGTTTTTGAATTGTTGTAATCCCTTGTTAAAAGATATACAAATATTTTTGTAATTACTAGTTTTCGCTCTTGAGGCAATTTAATGTCTTTTCATGCTGTGTCTGTTGAAAGATGTTTGATTATAGAAGCTAGTCCAATTTCTAGCAACGATTTGTACAAAGTTTCAAACTTCTGATCTTCTTTTTTAAGGGCTTTGAATTGTTGTAATCTCTTGTCAAAATAAAGTCATCATTTGCGATAATTGTAAATTTTCGTTTTTTGGGCCTTCTTACTGACATTATATAACTGGTTGCGTTCAAACTTGTAAGCTTAATCACGTAACGAGTAGATTTTATCTAACAAAAAATAAACTAATATTTACATTTTTCAGGTTTAAAACATTAAAGTTTTATTTTATTTTATTCAGGCATCGTAAACATTTTTGCAGTTTACGTAATAACTTTAGCGATTTTTAACTGAACTTCAATTTTTTTCATGTCTTAAAAAGACATCACTTAGACTTACAACAAAAGAAATTCGGCAATGACCCTTTTCTAACAACGATTTCTACTAAGCTTGAAACTTTGATTTTA
Organism: Artemia franciscana; assembly: GCF_032884065.1. Taxonomy (NCBI): domain Eukaryota; kingdom Metazoa; phylum Arthropoda; class Branchiopoda; order Anostraca; family Artemiidae; genus Artemia; species Artemia franciscana. The sequence goes on from NW_027063020.1 coordinate 5,263, forward strand.
TTTTTTAGAGTTTTTGAATTATTGTAATCCCTTGTTAAAATATTTACAAATATTTTTTCAGTTACCGATTTTTTGCTCTTTATGCAATTTTCTTTTCATACTGGTTCTGTTCAAAGATTAAATAAAAAAAACTAATTTTTTAGCTGAAAGTAAGGAGCGACATTAAAACTTAAAACGAACAGAAATTACTCCGTATATAAAATGGGTTTTCCCCTCCGCAATCCCTCGCTCTTTATGCTAAAGCTTTTAATTGTTTTAAAAAGTAGAATTTTGGCAAAGAGTCAAACTTTAGCGTAAAGAGCGAGGGATTGCGGAGGGGACAACCCATTTTATATACGGAGTAATTTCTGTTCGTTTTAAGTTTTAAAGTCGCTCCTTACTTTCAGCTAAAAAATTAGTTTATTTATTTAATTTCTGAACGTTTTTGAATTAATGCATGTTTGGTTTTGGCTCTCCGCACATAAATTATTAAAATGAAATTTGTATATTAATTCTTTTTTTGGCAAAATGGCTTTCTCTTAGTTTTGATCAGACGATTTTGAGAAATAAGGGGTGGAGAAGGAGGCCTAGTTGCCCTCCGATTTTTCGGTTGCTTAAAAAGGCAACTAGACCTTTTAATTTTTAACGAACGTTTTTATTAGTAAAAAATATACGTAACTTATAAATTAGCAACTTACGTAACAAACTTTCATAATCTTATATTTTTATTATGTATACGAGGGGGTTTGTATCCTCTTTAATACCTCGCTCTTTACACTAAATCTTAAGTTTTGTCCCAATTCTTTAAGAATGACCCCTGAATCAGAAAGGCCGTAGAATAAATAGTTGAAATTACTAAAAATACTTTAGCAAAAAGAGCGAGGTATTTATCTCCTCCTAAATACCTCGCTCTTTATGCTAAAGTATTTTTAGAGCCCCTCATATGCGTAATAATCTCTGTTCGTTTTAAGTTTCAATGTTACTCCTTCCTTTCATTTGAAAAAACGTTTTCATGTTTATTTTTCATTGTTTTCTTATAGTAATGCTAGAAAATCATGCGCACTTTTCCTTGAATTTTTCTTCCCCCATGACAGATTCCTCCAAGGAAAGATCCTCCAAGGAAAGATCCTCCAACATAGCCCCCTCCCCTCAGCCCCATCCCCCAAACAAAATAAAATCCCCCTGAAAACGTCTGTACACTTCCCAATAACCATTGCTATATGTAAACACTGGTCAAAGTTTGTAACTTGCAGCCCCTCCCCCAGGGATTGTGGGGGAGTAAATCATCCCCAAATACATATTTATTACGGTTTTCGACTATGTTGAACAAAATGGCTATCTCAAAATTTTGATCTGTGGACTTTGGAAAAAAATGAGCGTGGGAGGGGGCCTAGATGCCCTCCAATTGTTTTGGTCACTTAAAAAGGGCACTAGAACTTTTCATTTCCGTTAGAATGAGCCCTCTTGTGGCATTCTAGGATTAATTGGTCGATGCGATGACCCCTGGGAAAAAGAAAAAAGAAAAGAAAAAAAAAAAAAACAAATAAACACGCACCCGTGATTTGTCTTCTGGCAAAAAATACAAAATTCCACATTTTTGTAGATAGGAGCTTGAAACTTCTACAGTATGATTCTCTGATACGCTGAATCTGATGGTGTCATTTTTGTTAAGATTCTACGACTTTTAGGGGATGTTTCCCCCTATTTTCTTAATTAAGGCAAATTTTCTCAGGCTCGTAACTTTTGATGGGTAAGACTAAACTTGATGAAACTTATATATTTAAATCAGCATTAAAATGCGATTCTTTTGATGTAGCTATTGATATCAAAATTCAATTTTTTAGAGTTTTGGTTACTATTGAGCCGGGTCGCTCCTTACTACAGTTCGTTACCACGATCTGTTTGATATTTGATTGTTATCGCAAGTCCTATTTCTACTAAGCTTCAAGCTTTCTGTTTTCTTTTTTAAGGTTTTTGAATTGTTAAATAAATATGAATTGAAATATATGATTCTGCTTTTCATAATCAGTGTTGTTAGTGTTATTATTTTTAGTTCTGGACAGTGTGACCGAATCGGTGTCCGTTTATACTGGTGTTCTGGAAAGCAGCCTCAAATAGCACAATTGTGGAATCCTTGGTCGAAAGAAATACCCTGGGTTACGATTATTTCACACCCCCTTCTTTTGAAAAGAGGTAAAAAATACGCCAGATTTTATCAGTTCCATCACATAGTATAAGTACATAGATAAGAGTAAAGCAAAAAATTGTTGCCTACATGTTTCGTTTTCCCAAACAAAAATGTTTTCCCTTTTAATTCTCCTAGAAGCTTCGTTTAAACTAGCGACTAAAGTTGTTCTAGATGAGAGTTTTTTTTTTTAATTGACGAACTTTAGTTAAGCTTAAATCCTCCTTTGCTACCTTTTTTTCTGTTCTATTTTTACAGGTCTTGCAAGTCACCAGAGAAAGGGTATATGTGGAAAAAAGTGAATGGCGAACCAAAAAAATAAAAAGTGAAAGTAAAAATAAAATTACATCACGCTTTTCCGCATATAGTTCATTTCATTTAGGTTAAAACACGCTTTTGTGTCAGCCTTTATTTTATATTAATTTTAATGTACTTTTTCTGAGACAGAAGGTTTTCATAGAAAAGTAAAGAGCTACATTAAGTATAGTGGATCAGAAATCAAATCTAATAATTTTCCAACCGGAGAACAACCATACATCCCTATCAGTAAATAAATGAAACCCAAAAGGAACAGAAATTACTATAAATAATCAAGTCAAACTCAAAACTAGCAAAACTACCATAAAGAGAAGTAGGACTAACGTCCCCTGTGCCTTCTAAAGACCAGAACACAATTTGTATTTTACTGAAAAAAAATTCTATTTCATGGAATGTTTTTTGTTTCTCAATAAATTACAATGAAAGAAAATAATCTCATTAATAGTCACCATAATAAAAAATTACAATAATAGATTATTTGTGAAAATAAATGAAAGTTGATGTTTAATGTGTGTTAAGGAAACTATTTAATATTTACTGATGTTCATTCCCTAAAGTCTTAATAGTTTCGTATTTATGAAAATTATAAAAGAAAAAATGTTCAAAATCTATTTTGTTTTCAGCAAAGTGTGAATTATGATCTGGTCTTTAGAAGCTTAGTCCTGCTCCTCTTTGCGGTAGTTTTTGCTTGTTCTAAATTATACTTGATTACTTATTGTAATTTCTGTTCGTTTTGGGTTTCATTAACTTATTGATATTGAATTATCAGAGTTTCCGCTTGAAAAATTATTTGACATTATTTCGATTACATTATTTTCACTGCTGTGTAATAAGGTAAATCTTACGACTCAGTGTCTTAATATTTCAACATGTCTCAGAACCGTCTATGGTTAAGCCCTTGTGACCTTGTTAAATTCACCTTCTCCAACACAGGTATCAGTACGCTCCTAATGTCCATATATTTAGCACATAGTCAGAGTGCCAGATTCTGTATCGTGCAACCACCCATGCCGGAAGGTACAAAAATGCTGAGAACGGATCCTAGGGTAGTCAACCATGCTGAAAAGGAGTATTGTAGGGCACATGTTTGCTGTTGGGGCGTTTCTGAGATATAGGCCAAAATGCCAAATTTAGCCTATAACTAAGTGTGACGATTCAGGATTTTTTTGCGAGTTATTGGGTTGAGTAATCCGGCGTAATGTTATGTCAATCGAAAGAAGGGATCTAGATCTACAAGAATATGATTTTTAAATTGAAAAAAAAAACACTATTTTTTTCTCTATTTACTGCAGTTTCAAAATAAGTGCTGTAAAATTCGACAAATATCTCAAAGAAAGGCTAAAAACTCGAAATTTCTTCAAGGTAACAAACTTTTTTTTCATATTCGAAAAGAAAGTTCATTCAATTTTGTACAATTTGAGCTAAAAAAAAATATAAACCATTTTTATTTTTAAAAGGGTTGCGATTTTTTTTTGTAGTGTCACTGAAATGATCACTAGCCGTATCGTGAAAAGGGACATAATTTTTTTTTCTTCAAAGGGTAAGAATACTTCAAACTTCCTAACTGTTCAAAATTTATAGCTTTTACTTAAAATAAAAATAGGTTTTAAAAAATGCTGACTAAAAAAAGTGTTTTTTTTAGAATGGGCTACTATGTTTTCTGGTGTACTAAGGCGTCTGTAATTACCTTTTTGGGACCTGTTTTGCCACTGATACAACTGAGATATTTAATACATGAAAGAATTCTGCTTCGCAGATGGATTCAGTCGGCGCACCGGAGTTGTCTTACTCAGCCTACACGTTAAATTGGGTAATAGTAACTGATTAGGGACCTGTTGTAATTAAAAGTAAAAGGTATCAAATAAAACTTTCAAAAATATTTTTCATTTTCTTCTTCCGAGAATTCAGATGGGGCAAGGTCAGACTCCTTGCATGCCCTCCTCGTTCCGCGGCAGGAGCACAAGCTGCAGCATCCTTTCATTTTTGAGCAGCTACAGTCTTTCCTGCATCTTCCACTTTTGCATCTGCAGTAAGCTTCCAGGCTTGATGCTTCTCTACAGCTTGAGATGACCGCATCTACTCCCCCTTCAGCCATCTTCCATCCATGGAAGAGTGGATCTTGAAGGCTCGGCCGAGTCTGTACTGACGACAAGATTATCCGTGTAGCGAATATGGCTCTTCCTACGCGTGGCTCGAAGGTGTTGTCAGAAGGTGATAGTTTTCTCACATCTTGTTTCTGGCACCAAATGTTAGCCCTTACACTGACCAGTGAATTGAATCCGGCCTGTTTACCGTACATTTCAATGACCAGGGATTTTGATAGGTCGTAAACTTCTCTAAAGCTTTCTCTAAAGTCTAAGTTTCTCTAAAGTTTCGACTGAAAGCTTCCCTTCTGCATCCTTGATCTGCTCCGTCACAGACACCATTTTCAGGCAAAAGTTGGAGACGCCACGGTGTTTAAGAAAGAAGCTTTCTCGACGCTGAAGAAAAAGTTCGTTGTGGCCCACCCTGACAGACAGTGCACGAACGTTAACATAATCTTCTCCTCTTTGGACAAGTGGACTCCATCCGCCTGCTTGTGTACTGGGATAATGTAAGTCAGGAACTTCAAAAAAAGTTCGCTCAGTCCTTCAGCTTGAAGCTCTTCAAAAAAAATGAACGCAGGCTACTGCCACGTCAGTGTCGTTGGCATGCACAACGATGCTACAAGCGTAACGGCTAGCGTGCTTGGCATGTGTCATAAGGTGTTGGTCAGCCTCTTCGTGGCTCGAGGACAAGCATTCCTCGTAGTCACAGTGTTCTGGTCAAGTTAGACCACAGCCACGCTTGACCAGAGACACTTTGAATCTCTCCTTGAACCCAACTGAGAAAAAAGGTTGAGTGCGTTCAGAAGCTGATCACCCATCTCGTCCCAGGTTTCATACAAAATTTCGAGGAGCTGGCTCTTAGACGCTGAGCTTGCAAGTAAGGCATCCCATTCTTCAATTGTGCAAAGAGCAGAAATCCTAAGGTTTCTCCTTTCCCTCGTCAGAGTCTGCATGCTGATTTCAAGAATTTCGACTCTCCAGTGTCCGTGAGCTTCCCAAACAGCCCGTCGTACTGATCTCCGACAATGTGGAGTTAAGGAATACCCACTGGAAGATCATTCAGCAAAGATAGAAGCAATCTTTCCGCGAAGGATTTGACTGTTTCATACCTGGCTGGCCGATATGACCTCATCTTGGACATTAGGTTAATGATGTGTACTGTAGCTGATGTTGTTTCTTTGGATTTCAAAGTTGCCGGCCAAGCTGCAAGTCCTCCTTTTTTTCTTAGCCAGTTCAACAGCACAGCCTTGTTCCCTGTCCTTATTTTCCAGCCAGAGGATGTCTTGGTTGACTTTTGCGGAAGATGTTCAAAAATGGATGGAGGGAAAAGAAAAATATCTTTCTTGAGGACCTTTGCAACTGCTTTCTCCTTTTCTTCACCATAGCTCAATTGAGCAGTAATGATTCTCTTCAAGGCTGTTGCTTCAGAGCTCAAGAGATCGGTTCTAGGGACACCCTTCACTTTCTGAGTTTTTCTCTCTGAAGAGAAAGTTCGGAGTGCAACCTTTTTCACATCGTCTTTCCTGTTGCACAGAGAGTCCTCAACCACCTCTTTTCCTTTTGTGGCTATGCAAGTAATATCAGAAACAACCTTCTCATCGTCCACAACTTCTGAAGTCACAATATTCACTAGGTCGAAGTCTACTCTGCTGAACTGATTGCTACATGTAGGGAAAATGTCTCGAACTCTATGTCGCGAAAGTTGTAATCGCGTCGTCGTTGACTGGCTGTCTTCGTGATGTTTCAATGTCTTTGTGGATACGTTGACTACTTGCAGGAAACCATTGCTGATGGCAGCAGAAATCGGTAAGGGAAGAATCCAAGCTTCAGTCTGTCTCTCATCCATTTGTTCTCCTATTAATCCGGCCGTCGTCTTTGCATCCTTGTTCACTGTACATTCCAGTATCAGATTGGACAAGATGGTTATGAACTTTTGTGCGTTCTCTTCACTGCGAAGTATCCTTTCATGAACTTCCTGTGTACAACAGGAAAGGTTTGTGGTAAACTCCGCATGTCTGATAGGTACTGTATGAGACATCTTGTATACTGAGGATGGTCAGCCTCCACCAAGTATGGCAACATCCGAGTTGTTGCTGTCAAATGAGACTCCCAGTCACAGTCTCGTTCAGCATGAATGAATTGCATCGCTATTTCAAGTATTTCCAAGAACTGCCGCCAGAAACCAAACGTGGGCGACGTATTTCGCAGGGTGTCGAAGGCATTCATTATGGGAACCAAAGTGATTAAGGTATCGTTTGCCTCCTGAAGTGCAGTTTGCGCGTTATCACCGTTTGCCAATGAAGTCCTGAATAACTCAATGGCACTACCCAGCTGGTTCAGACGGGATAAGTCTTCTTGTGCTTCGGAGTAATACTCTTCCAAGGACTCCCAGAAGAGGGCTAGCAAGACCTCGTACAGTATGCAGTAGGCATTGATTGCTTGGTAGTGGCCTTTCCCTTGAAATACCTTTTCGCAAGTACCAGGAAGCAGTAGCTTTGCCTGCACTATAATGTCTTTGAGTCCGGAGCTGTCCATTATCTTACCAACTGCCTTGAGATAGTTGAGCAGGAGGTGGAAGCCTCCCATCCATAGGATTACGTTTTTGAAGTCATCCGGGCATTTACTCTTCACTCCCTGTGCTAGCTGATAAATGAAGAGATCTTGCGTGACGACCGTATCGTCACATCAGACAGCTTTACTTGTCGCCATGAACTTTTGCAGAGATTTTTTGACTGTTGCATGGTTGTTTGGTGCTTCATGAAGAAAAGGCAAGTAAAACACGTTGCTTTTAGGAACTTCTTCCTTCGAGACTTTGAGACCATTTTCCTTCGAGACTGTATTTCATTATCAAATAATACATTAGATTTTTAACCAACTTTTGTTGTTTAAACACACATTTCATCTCTGGAACATGTATTGCATTATTTTTTTAGAGTAAACACAGGTCAAAAAATATACATCAACTGGTCAGAGGTACAGCATATTTCATGTACCTTTGGCCACTTTGTTTTGTAATTTTGACTACTTTCATAAATAAGTACAAAAACAAACAGGAACACATTTACTACTTGTTCTCCAGCAAGTATCAACTATTCTAGATTAAATATTGACAAATCAATTTCAAATCATGGATGTTCTATAGGACAAGCAGTCCCACGGGTTTTCACTAGAGCTGGGAGTTCCAATACTAGATCTGATTGATCAATGTAACATGCCTTTTGATCAGTTCTTATAAATCTAAAGGAGTCAGTATCACCTAGTTTCTTGTGATATTTAATTTTGTAAATTACTTTCATTAAGTCTCTTACTTCTGCAAAAAAAATTAAACTCCTTTTGCCATCCAACTTTACAACACCAAAAGTGCTTTTAAAAATTTAATTTCTTTCATTTTTTTTTTATCTTCCAAATTTGTGTCATATTCTTCATTATCATCCATCAGCAAATTAGTATTTGCGTCAGAATCACATGTTGAATCAACCTGAAGTAACTATTTTTTTATTTATCTTGGCTTACCTGAGACACATTTCTTTTTCATCTTCTGCTTATCAATTTCTTCTGCTTAGCTTATCAATCAACTTCCCGCTAGGTAACAGGTTACTAAACAAAATTCCCATTATCGGGTACACTCGCTAAAAAAGTTGTGGACCCCTCAGATACAACAACTTAAACTTTTTATTCTTAGCTCAATGTGTTCGGTATTAAACGGGCTTTCTTTTTTAATATAAAAAAAATACTTCATCTTGAAAAAATTTCGAGTTTTTAGCTTTTCTGTTAGAAATTTGTTGACAAAAATCTAATTTTCTTTTAAAACTGCAGTGAAAAGTGTACTATTTTTTTATTTTTTTTACAAACGAAAATCATATTCATGTAGCCCCAAGTCTCTTCTTTCTATTGATGTAAGTGTACGCTGGATTTGACCAATCTTATCTGTATAAAAAAGTTTAGAATCGTCGAGCCCCATTATAGGCCAAATTTGGTGTTTTTGGCCTCTATCTCAGAAACGCCCCAACGGCGAACATGCGCCCTACGATATTCGTTTTCAGCATGGTCGACTACCATGGGATTCACCCTTAACATTTTTGTACCTTCCGGCTTGGGTATTAATCGAAATAAGCGAGATACAGAATCTGGCGCTCTGACTAACACAGAGCTTGCTGGTGATAATAGAGTGCAGGAACATCGATTGTGGAATATGTTTCTCATTACACATCTGCTTTGCTTGTCAAACCAGCCCTTTCTTTGTGCTACTCGTGTTCTTTCCTCCATCAAGATTTAAGCAACTGAAGTTAATCCAGTCCAAGCTAATCAGCATTTTTTTTTTTTTCAATTTATTGAATATATTCTCTCCAGAAGCTGTGCCATACATGCTATGGGGGAAGCCAACTTTTGCATTAGATGGCGCTATATCATATCATTGACTTTGAAAAGTCAATGGAATGATAGAACACCATCTTTTTCTAGCGATTAAAAGGTCTCCAGACTTTGGCTGTGAGGGCCTTGCGAGCCGCATCTGGCCCGGGGGCCGTAGTGACAAGACCCCTGCTCTAAACCATGTCTAAGATATTGCTAGTGTGTACTTTTGACAAACCTGTATGCACATATTGTTTTGAATTAGTTCTACATCCCCCTAAACTTCCACTTTCATATTCTTAGCCTTAGTAGTAGTCAGGGTTGAAGTAGTAGTTGTAACAGTAGTAGTGGTACAGAGGTGGCTTTAGGGGAGGAACAAGGGGGTACTTGCCATGGGTGCAGAAATTTTAGGGGTGCAAACTTTCAAGTATAATGGTTATAATCATTCTGTAGTTTGAAATATTATTAAAAAAGTACAGGGTGCAGTTAATGAAGGAAAAAGGAAATTAAAAAAAAAAAATAATAATGGCAACTCCTTCCAGACAAAACGAAAGAACTTTATCGCTTCCTATGGTTTAGGTCCTAGATACAGATAAAAGGAATATATATATGGGAACATAAATACACAATCGCAAACTGTATTTTATTTAAGCTAAAAAACATATGTGGCTTTTATTCAATATTCAACAGAATTTCTTTGACAGAATTTCAACCAGAATCACTGGTTTTATGTTCTGGTAGCGCCCATATTCTGCATTTTACTCTTTTCAGCATATTTGTTTGGATGTGATTAACGTTTATACGTAACTTTATTTTATACTAATGCTCTAGCTGATCAGTATATCTTGCAAACTCCAATATTTTTTTTTCTAAGAATTCACTTGTTTCTGTCGATACTTACAGATAATTATGGACTTTTCAATTAAATACAGGGCCCCAGGCTATCCAAGAAGCGCCGAATTTTAGGAAATTTGGATAGGTGTATGCAAAACACACGGCTGCAATAGGGTAGGGAGGGGAAGAGCTGTTTACCAGTGGGATGGTTTCAACTGGCGATCAGAAGTTTCTTTGATTTTGGTCTTGCTCGGTTGTCAATTCGACGAACTGGCGAATGTAAATTAAAAACAATAAACATAATTTAATGATTTTGGTGTTCCATTAATCTGGTGATAATGTTCAAAGTTTTTTTTTATTGACGTGTTTTTATGTGATTGTGTATGTGCATGAAGAACTCAATTAAATACATTTTTGTGTCGGTTTACTTAAATTGGCTTCTTGAAAGAGATTTGAAATAGATATGAATAATACTAAACTGGTGACGTATTGACCACTTTGGCGCTAACTTATAAACACGTTTTTATTTTTAAAGTTCGCATCTTTACGATTCAATAAATGTTGTAAAATAAAACCGTAATATCCAGCATATATTTGTGGAACTATTAATTTTATTTCACACTTTCAGGCAAGAAATGTCGAACGTTTGATGTTGACGATTTCGTCTTGAGTTTAAGGCGGTTCATCCACCGTCGCAATGAGTCAGTATTAGATCCTTTGCATCGCTGTCAAATTGACGAATCACCTATTCTGATGGAAACGTATCTTGGTCTATCTTCGTTAGTTCACAATTTCGGAGAACTTGGATACTTCAAGGTCCGCGGAAAGTTTAGCTTTTGAATGCATTATCTTAAGGTTTTAACTACGGACTCTATCAAGCTTGTACAGGAAAAGTGAAACTAAACCGAGAAATAGACTTGTCTTAGGGATTTTCATGCCACAAGAATCTTTAAATGTTTTTTTTATTCAATTTGATTTGCTTTTTGCTCATTTGGTTCAGATCTTTGAATAGGTAGAATTTTTTCAAACTTAGTGGAATATGGAGCTTTTGAGAATAACATCGGAAGCTTCTAACTGTGGACTATGTCTCGCTGATACATATGGCTAAAATAAACGTAAGAATTTATCATATACCAAGGGTATGGTCCCTGAAATGATTTCAAAATCAGTACATATTTCCTACTAGTTTCCTACTGTTAAGTTTAACCCATGAAGTTTGTGGAAATCCCTGTGAAATTTATATTTTGGTGATATAATCATAATGTGAAGTTGACAAATTCTGACTTTTCTTCCTTATGTGTGAGATATAGTGTTAGAGCTACAATACCTTTAAAGTCAACTGAAAGTCGAGAATAAATTTCTGAAAATCTAGTCACATACTCATTTTACGGGGCTGATGGACTACATGACACACAAAGTGAGAAATAGGTCTCATATCAAGGTTTTGACTGCGGAAAAGATCTCAGAATCTCTTCTGATTTTGAACTAGTTCTCTATTTAATGATTTTTTTTTAGTTTGAACCAAAATGTTTGAATTAAAGTTCTTAGAAGCAGTGAAGAGAAATCTATTAAAGTTCAAATTTTGAAAATATGATGTTCAGTTTTAAACATATACTCTTTAACGTTAATATGTAAAACGTGTAAATTACAGTTAAATAGAAATAACATTGTCGTTACCATTGTTGTTTGTCTCTTCCTAGGATGCTATGTGAATGAGTGTATTAAATTATCTTGAATGAATGAGTGTGTTGTGAATTTGAAAGACTAAAATTTTTGCCCTTAACGGGAGGGGGGAGGTCCAGGTTATAAAAATTGAAATTAAATTCTACAAACTTAGTTTGGGTGCATTTTTACACCTTTTAGAACATTAAAATTATTTCAATAAACAACAAAGACATATAAAACTCCACAAAAAAGCCTCAAACGTGACTGCAGCCAGTAGAAAGGAAAGACTAAAATAACGCGGATATTTCGCCTGTATCCAAACTAGGCGTCCTCAGCACAAGATAACAAGAAAAAACACTAAACTAAAAACAAGTAAAACCACCACCAATAATAATGAATACAATTGTCGCTACTGATCCACGTAGGGAAAAGAAGCTATTAGAGTTACTTCAATGAGAAAATCAAAGCAACTTTCAGCACCTGGAAACTTATTATTTTTTAGTCCTTTTAGTACTGTCGCTAATTATTCCTCCCAAGACAAATCTTCCTTCACATCCAAGGTGTCACAAATTTTTTCATTTTCATCTGCATCTTTTCCTGCAACTGTATTTTGGTTTAGCACATTCTCAAAATGTTTCGCCCATCTCTCTTTAACTCTTTCTATATCACTAATTGTGGCCCCATTTCTCTCTTTAACTGGAACTAGTCAGGATTGACTACTCCCTCTCAATTTATTAGCATGCCAGTACAATATTTTACTGTAGTGCCGCCTAGCTGCATCTTCCAGATCCTTGGCAATTTTATCCATAGCCTCAACTTCACACCTCCTTAATTCACATTTTAATGCTTTCTCCACTTTCTTTACATTCCTTTTGTTTTCATATGATCTGTCACTCAGGTAATTCTTATACAAACCGCTTCTACTCTCCATTAAACAAAAATCTTTTTCACTAATATTCCTATCTGCAGTTTAGTATTCCTATTTAATATTAGCTTCTTCAATCTCATTGTATTTGATCAAAAGTGTTTATCAATCGGATATTTTTTCGAGATTGAAGAGAAATTCAAACTTTGAAGTCAATTCAAACCTTTCTTCCACAACTGAATATGCAATATCGACTATTGGTAAGGAAAATTCAACTTTAAATTTTTCTTGCGGTTCAGTAAGATATTCATTTTGAACTGTTTCTCAATTTAATCAGAAATTTTAAGTTTTGAACTAAGATATTTGAACTAAAGGGCTTAGAAGCAGTGTAGGGAAATCTATTAAAGTTCAAGTTTTGTTATGTCAGTTTTAAACGTCAGTAAGATATTCCTCTCTACGCTCAAGGTCAAAATGTTTCTTCTTCCTCTTGAGTCTTGTGCCTACTTTAATGCTTTCACTAAACTAGACACAAACCCATTTTAACTAATGTCGACTAAGAACACTGAAATGTATTTTACCGTGTCTACGACTTGGGAAAAGCTGATCACTTACTGGCCAAGTTAATTTGAAAGAGGACGTCATGCTAGGTGAGTATAGAAACTAAAAACCGTAATCTTCAAGCGTTGTGGCTAAAGAGTTTACTTTGCTCCTAATATCATTCTTAAACGAGGGATCATCATAAATATCCCAGAGAGCCATTTGATATTGACAATCTAATATCTCATTGTTTTCAGTCAGTCGATTTGTGCCTCTTACCGTGTTATACAGATTCTTTCAATCTCAAAGGAGGCCCAGTATAAGGTTCTTCAGACCTCAAAAGACTCTCTAGGAGCAAGCCCTAGCGTTTAGTTGAATTGCTGAACAGGGTCTACAGACGCTGGATTTTTCCAGAAAGGGTCACTTTTATAATTGAAGACTTGGCTGCATCAGTAGCTGCCAAGTCCAAGCTGCGGCAGCCACAAGGAACAAAAAAGTCTTTTATTTTGTTTGAAAATTCATTTCTGTAACCCAGAATATTTACCTTTCATGTTAGCCTCGTTGTCATAGCTTCGGCCTCTAAAATTTTGAATGTCATGGTCATAGTTTTCTAAGGCCTTAAAAACGGTTTAAGACATGCCTTTGCCAGTGGCGTCTGTGATTCCAACAAACTGAACAAAACTTTCACATATTTCTACTAGTTTGTCGCGTTTAAGCCAAGAACTAATGCAAAGTAACTTTATTCCTTTGGCTCTGTTTAAGATAGACTCTCGTACTTTATTTATCATTTAGAAATGGTTTTTGGATGGTTTTCCAAGATACCAGGCAAATCTTCCTTTTTCATTCATTAAAACTCTTGAAAAGTGTTCTTTTATCACGGAATCGAAATTGAATATGAGTTCAACAAGACCCAGGTAGTTTCCATTGTTAGTCTGTAACTGTTTAGAGGGTCACTCTAAAGGGAGGTTGGTACTTCGCTAGAAATTTCGTAACAGAAAGGACCTTCTCTTGTGCCTTGAAAGGTGCTATATTTTTCCCTTTCTTGTGCAACAATCCCATGATTTTGAATGGTCAAATGTCTTTCCTTCAGTTATATTTTTTCTGCTTCGACTAATTTCTTATGAGCCGTTTCATGTTTTCTCTTTTCGTCTTTTTTGAAACCACTGTCTACGTTACATGATAAGGCATGGACCCTTTTACAGGAAACAAATAATGCTACAATTAAGCCGTTACTTGATTTACAGTCTCTCTAGATTTTTTCGTGTGCGTCTTTCACTTTTCTTCAACTCCATAGGGATATTCCCGCAGCCCTAAAAACTACTCCATCTTTCATCAATCATCGGTTTACGCATCGTCCTAGTAATTCAAGGAATATTAATACTCTATTTTCTCCATTGGTGAGGTCTGATTTCAATTTGCTGATCTCTTGTCATATCTTGCTGAATTCATTTAAAAACAAAATTTTCTTGTTAAATACCCTTTCTTGGTCCAGTGGTGGATCTAGGGGGCGTGGGGGACACGTGCCCCTGACGTACTGGTGGATTTGTCGTTGGAACCGCTTGCTCTGGTTTGGGTTAAGACGAAACTTATTTTTTTGTAATTGGTTTTAATAGTTGAATTTTTAATAAGTTTTTCATTATTAAGACCGTTTCGTTTTGCAAACAAGTTTGAAACAAGGTTTCAGTTGCTTTGTGCGGTCTCTGTTAGATTTTACTAATGACGCATACCACCAAAAAGTATTTAATTAAATTTAGGTTTGTCAAGGGCATTTGTCCGTATTACCACAAAAGCCAACTGGGATGAGAAAATCTTCATTTCGGAATAACAAGGAGGGGAAATTTAAAATTGAACTTCTTTATGCTGTCGAAATGTTATTTCAGGATTGTGCTGTCACAATGGGGTTGAAAAGCAAAATATTCACTTCTTTTTACCGTCAAAATTTGTTTTCGAGTCTTGCTAAGGCACTGAGGTGAATAAATCAATATTATTATTGTTTTTTGGCTGTCTGTTTTGATTTTTTGGGTTTGCTTTTTTTTTTCAAAGCAGGGTGGTTTTTACAGCATTGTTGTTTTTAGGGGATTTGTATAATAAAAAGTATTTTGATGAGCAAATGGTGGCCACTTTACTGCCTATTTTCATCTATTTAAAGCTCTGTTCATCCTAAAACATTAAAATAAAGGCCAAACCTTAATAAAGGTTTGGATAAGTATATACTTAAAACTAGGTACATGAGTCGAAATGCTCTTTTAAAGGTCATAGTAATAATTTAAAAAGAACAGATTTTCGAAAAATTGTTCATAAAAGAAGGAAAATAATTAAACAGTTCGTGGTAACGAACTATATTAAGGAGCGACCCGGCTCAATAGTAACCGAAACTCTAAAAAAACAGAATTTTTTATTCCAATAGTTCCATCAAAGAATCGCATTTTAAT
Organism: Artemia franciscana; assembly: GCF_032884065.1. NCBI lineage: Eukaryota > Metazoa > Arthropoda > Branchiopoda > Anostraca > Artemiidae > Artemia > Artemia franciscana. The sequence continues at coordinate 20,515 of NW_027063020.1, forward strand.
GCTGATTTTAAACATATAAGTTTCTTCAAGTTTAGTCTTATCCATCAAAAGTTACAAGCCTGAGAAAATTTGTCTTATTTTAGGAAACAGGGGGAAGCACCCCCTAAAAGTCATAGAAAATCACACCATCAGATTCACCGTATCAGAGAACCTTACTGTAGAAGTTTCAAGGTCCTATCGACAAAAAAGTGAAATTTTGTATTTTTTGCTAGAAGAGAGATCACGGATGTGTGTTTATTTGTTTGTTTGTTTTTGTTTTTTTCTTTTTTTTCCATGGGTGATCGTATTCACTCAGTGATCCTAGAATGTCGCGAGAGGGCTCATTCTACCGGAAATTAAAAGTTCTAGTGCCCTTTTAAAGTCACCAAAAAAATTGGAGGGCACCTAGGCACTCTCCCAGCTCATTTTTTCCCAAAGTCACCGAATCAAAATTTTTAGATAGCCATTTTGTTCAGCATAGTAAAAAAAACTAATAACTATGTCTTTGGGGACGACTTAATTCCCCACGGTCCTCGGAGGAGGGGCTGCAAGTTACAAACCTTGACCATTGTTTACATATAGTAATGGTTATTGGGAAGTGTACAGACGTTTTCAGGGGGACTTTTTCGCGTTGGGGTGGGGCGTTTTTGCATTCGCGTTCCTTTTCATGGAGGAATTTATTATGAAAGAACAGAATTTCCATCAAGGAGGCGCAGGATTTTCTATCATTATTAAAAAACGCAACGAGAAGGGGGTTCGTCTCCTTCACAAAACCTTGCTCTTTACGCTAAAGTATTTTTAGTAACTTCAACTATTTACTCTACGGCCTTTGTGATTCAGGGGTCATTCTTAAAGAATTGAGACAAAATTCAAGCTTTAGTGTAAAGAACGAGGTATTGACTAGGGGGCAAACCCCCTCATATACGTAATAAAATATACATATAGAAGTTCGTTACGTAAATTAATTTGTAAGTTACGTATACTTATTACTAATAAAAATGTTAGTAAAAAAAATAAAAGTTCTACTTGCATTTTTAAGTAACAAAAATTGGAGGGCAACTAGGCCTCCTCCCTCACCCTTTTTTTTATCAAAATTGTCCGATCAAAACTATGAAAAAGCCATTTAGCCAAAAAACAAAAAATATGCAAATTTCGTTTTAATTATTCATGTGCGGTGAGCCAAAATCAAAACATGCATTAATTCAAAAATGTTCAGAAATTAAATTAAAAAAAAACAACAATTTTTTCAACTGAAAGTAAGGAACAACATTAAAACTTAAAACAAACAGAAGTTATTCTGTATGTGAAATGGGTTGTCCCCTCCTCAACGCCTCAATATTTATGCTAAAGTTTTTTATTGTTTTAAAAAATAGATTTGTGACAAAGAGTCAAACTTTGGAATACAGAGTGGGAAGTTGAGGAGGGGACAGCTCCATTGCAATTTTAATTAAATTATATCATGACTTTAACATATGTTCCGGGGGATGGGTAGGGGGGAGGGGTTTATGTCGGATTTATCTTTCCATGGAGGAATTTATCACGAGGGAAGAGAATTTCCATGAAGGGGACGCGGGATTTTCTAGCATTATTTTAAAAAAAGAGAAAATAAACTAAAAAAGTTCTTTTAGCTGGAAGTAAGCAGAAGCATTAAAACCTAAAACGAACAAAAATTATTACGTATATAAAGGGGTTCGTCTCCTTCACAATACCTCTCTCTCTACGCTAAAGTATTTTTATTAATTTCATCTATTTAATCTACGACCTTTGTATTCAGGGGGTCATTCTCAAAGAATTGGGACAAAATTCAAGCTTTAGTGTAAAGAGCGAGTTATTGACGAGGGGAAGAACCCACTCATATACGTAATAACAAGAGCTAAGAGCTCATATGGCACTTCTGACGAGGTTGGAAGAGCCAAGAGCTCATACAGCATGACCTCTAGCAAAATTCCAAGAATCAATAGACTGATTTAAAAAGAAAATCAGAGGTTTGATGCCGGTTGGGATTCAAAATAAGAGCTCTGAGACACAAGGTCCTTCTAAATACCAATTTCATCAAGATCCGATCACCTACTCGTAAGTTAAAAATGCCTCCTTTTTTCTAATTTGTCCTCTCCCTTCAGCCCCCCACATGGTTGAATTGGAGAAAACGACTTTATCAAGTCAATTTTTGCAGGTCCCTGACACGCCTACCAATTTTCACTGTCCTTGCACGTCCAGAAGCAAAAAAACTCGTCAAAACACTGGACCCCCCCTAACTCCCCCAAAGAGAGCGGATCTAGTACGGTTATGTCAATCACGTATCTACAACATTTGCTTATTCTACCCACTAAGTTTCTTCCCAATCTCTCCACTCTAAGCTTTTTCCAAGATATCCGGTTTCTCCCTCCAACTCCCCCAATTGTCACCAGATCTGGTCGGGATTTAAAATAAGAGCTCTGAGACAAGAGTTTCTTTTAAATATCAAATTTCATTACGATCTAGTGAGCTTTTCTTAAGTTGAAAATACCTCAAGTCTTCTAATTTTTCCGAATACACACCACCCCTCTCCAACTCCCCCATAGAGAGCAGATCCGTTCTAATATTTCCATCACGTATCTAAAACTTGTGCTTATTCTTCCCATCAAGTTTCATCCCGATCTCTCCGCTCTAAGCGTTTTCCAAGATTTCCGGTTTCCAAGAATTCTGTTTCCCCTTTCCGACCCCCATGTCCCTGGATCCAATTTGAATTGAAAATAGAACATCGTAGACACAAGATCTTTTTATATATCAAGTTTCATTAAGACCCCATCACTCATTCCTAAGATAAAGATACCTCGATTTTCACGATTTCAAAGATTTTCGGTTTCCCCCTCCAACTTTTCCAGTGTCGTCAGATCTGATCGGGACTTAAAACTTGAGCTCTGAAGCACAAGATCTTTATAAATATCATATTTCATTAAGATCTGGTCACCTCTTCGTAAGTTACAAATACCTCATTTTTCTAATTTTTCCGAATTATCCCCCCCAACTCCCCCAAAGAGAACGGATCCGGTCTGGTTATGTCAGTCACGTATCATGGACTTGTGCTTATTTTTCTCACCAAGTTTCATCCTGATCTCTCCAGTCTAAGCCTTTTCCAAGATTTGTGGTCCCCCAACTCCCCTCAATGACACTGGATCTAGCCAGGATTTAGAATAAGAGATCTGAGTTACGAGGTTCTTGTAAATATGAAATTTCGTTAAGATCCGATCATCCTTCGTAAGTTAAAAATACCTCATTTTGTTTAAGTTTTCAAAATTTACACTCCCCCAAACTCCCCCAAAGAGAGCGAATCCGTTCATGTTATGTCAATCACGTATTTAGGACTCGGGCTTATTTTTCCCACCAAGTTTCATCCCGATCTCTAAGCGTTTTCCAATATATTAGGTTTCCCTCTCCAACTCCCCCCAATATCACCAGATCCGGTCGAGATTTAAAATAAGAGCTCTGAAACACGATATCCTTCTAAATATCAAATTTCATTAAGATCCGATCACCTCTTCGTAAGTAAAAAAACACCTAATTTTTTCTATTTTTTCAGAATTAATCTCCCCCCCCCCAAGATATTCGAATCGAGAAAACGACTGTTTCTAATTTAATCTGGTTTGGTCTCTGATACGCTTGCCAAATTTCATTGTCCTAGCTTATCTGAAAGTGCCTAAACTAGCAAAACCGGGACCGAAAGACCGACAGACCGACTGAATTTGCGATCGCTATATGTCACTTGGTAAATACCAGGTACCATAAGAAATACAAGTGTAGAAGTTCTTTAGGTAAGTTAATTTGTAAGTTACGTATATTTATTACTAATAAAAACATTCGTAAAAACAATAAAAAGTTCTAGTTGCCTTTTTAAGTAACCAATAATTGGAGGGCAACTAGGCCTCTCCCCCACTCCTTTTTTTATTAAAATCGTCCTAACAAAAATATAAGAAAGCCATTTAGCCAAAAAACAATCAATTTAAAAATTTCGTTTTAACTATTCATGTACGGTGAGCCAAAATCAAAACATGCATTAGTTTAAAAATGTTCAGAAATTAAATTAAAAAAAAGTAGAACTGTGACAAAGAGTCAAACTTTAGCGTAAAGAGCAAAGCGTTGAGGAGGGGACCCCTTTTCATATACAGAATAATTTCTATTCGTTTTAAGTTGTAATCTCGCTACTTACTTGCAGTTAAAAAAACTTGTTTTCTCATTTAATTATGTGTTTAATTTTTATTTTATCTAGCTGTTATAGACCGGTCTCTGAATTCTCAGTTTGAATCCGTGGAATGACATCGATTTTTTTTTTTCAAACATTTACCAATAAAATGTTGATAAAAATGGAAATTCACGCAACTTGAGTTAACCGCGGAAACAGGATGCAACTACAATATTACTTCAGAATTTCTCACCTTCTCAATACCAACAAGACACAAAACATTGTTATGTTTTTGTATAGGCGTCGAATATAGTTTTGTCCATAAAATTGTGTAAACTGCTATATATATCGCTGAGGATTTTTATACTTATTTTGATACATGCCATCCAATCATATTTCCACGACTAGTCGTTTACAAATCAAAATTTTTACAGGACAATTCTCTCACTTAATGTTAAATCTGAGACAAATTTCATTTTTTTTTTTTTTTTTTGCTCAACAGACATATCAAGATTTAACCTTTGAATTGAATATATGAAAATCTCAAGATAAAAAAAAAATAACTAGAAATCTACCAGAGCTTGAAACCCTGAGAATTTAAATCACCATTTAAATCAAATCAAACAACCTATCAAATACAAAAATAACAAACACATAATTATTTATTTTTTAGGAGTATTTCGACTCATCTACTTAGTTTAAAGTACAGTTCATCTTTATTAGAGTTCCTTTTTCTTTGACGATTTCGGTCTTTATTCGAATATTTTAGGATAAATAGAAGAGGAAATACTAACAAAGAGCTCTAAACTAACAGGACTCTAGACTGACAGAACTAGTTATTATAAAAGTTCACCAAAATGTTGAGGTGGACATCGACCGTGCAATAAATGGATATGGCGGTTGTGGTAATACAGAAATAGACTTTTCTTAAATAATTGTGAATTCTGTAACTTAAGCGAAATATATAGAACTTTAAAAAGTGGAAAGATGCACTACGTTGCTATGAAAAGTAAAATTTTGATTAATATAATGAAAAGAGAAATCACCAGTGCAACAGCACAAACACATAAAAACAACCCTAAAAGAACTAGTAATCAATGTTTAATATACGTTTTTTGAATATAAAAGCTATGTCTTTATCCTCATTTCCTACTAAGCGATGCCATAAAGATAGGCGACATGCTAAATGGTTTGACCTCTACAAATTGTCACAAAGAGTGTATGACCCCTAAAGATGGTTCAAGACCAATCTTTGTTTGACAATAAAAGCTTAACTCACTTGCTATAGCGGTCAGAAGTGCAAAGGTAAAAAATTATGCAGAAAATATTAAATATCATATTTTTTTTATAGATGGTGAGCAGCTTTTTATTTTATTATGGTGGAACGGCTTTTATAACTTATTATTTTTTGTATCGATATTTGTATACCATTTTGTTTTCAACATATTTATTAGAACTTTAACCCTCACCAGATTTTAGATTAAATTTATGACCATATACACTACCTATCTACAACACATAATTGTCGATGTTCCCTTGAAATTGCAAGTATTTCTCTGTTCGCAAGTTTATCGAAGTAACCTATTATGCACCCCCCCTAAAGAAAATCCTGGCTCCGCCCCTGCCCTGGTCAGCTGCAGAATAGCACATTCAAAAGACATTCGTTTGGCACATTCAAAAGATTTTTTTATTGTCTTAGATTAATTATGTTTAATTATTTTTTCAAGATGAGATGGATGTCTCTGGTTTGGGTTGGAAATTTTTGCGGTGAGTAGTGGTTTCCTTGTGCTCAGCTTTTCTTGTGGTTTGATTTTGGCTGTTTTTGAATGGTGGGCGACAGTTTTTCTTTTGCGTTATTAATTTATTTTTTTATGTGTTAATTTACTTGTGTAGTTCCCTCACCCCTACATATGGAGGTCCTATAGCCTTTGTGGCTCCAAAAGAACAAACTTTCTTCGAAATTTTTATTTGAAAATAAAAATTGATTGATTGATTGACTGATTGCGATCTACTGTTTTGTTTTGAAATTTAACTGTAATAATTTTCAGAAAAAGTTCCTTCTAGTTTAAATATTTTGACCCAAAATTCCAATCAATTTCCAAGAGTTTGCCAATTTTATTTTTACCAAAATTGGCTAATTTCATGCCCCTCCAGAAAACTCGAGTGTGCTACTTCATACTTCGCTCACCCCTTAAGCCGACAATGCAGTCACCTTACTCTGATAATTTGAAGACGATTGTAGAAAAACAACTTTTTTCTTATTTTGGGAGTCGTTAATCGATACAACCTAACCTTCCCTTTTTCGAGACATTTTCTTCAGGAACTTGACAAAAACCTTGGTTGGATTTAAATTATATTAGTCTATGTATGAATATGTTTGGTTTTTAATGCGACATTGTTAAAAAGAAGAAAGAAGATGCAACTTAAAGATACAAAAGTATGCCTAGTGGATGCGTCCTCGTTCGCAAGGGATGGACTGATGGTCGACCGTTAGACTAAGTCCACGGGGTAATTCCTTTTTTTGTTAGTCCCCCCCCACACACAAAAATTCTGGTTACGACCCCTAAGGTTTTCTAAAGGATCATAAAGTTATCCTAGATTTAAACCCCACCCTGACTAAACATTTTTACGACTTAATAAGTCTGAAATACTTATCGTTTCCGAGCCTCTTAGAGGTACTGGGGATTTTCAGTCATCTCATCTGAAAAGAAGAGGTTAATTCCCCAATTTACTATAATTGTGACGTAGCCATAGAAACAAGAAGTTATCTAATAGAGGAATTTCCCACTGGGATTTTGTACCGGCTGAAGGTGTTTCACTAACCAGATCTTAAGCTGGAATACATAGTTGGGACAGTAAAGCTCCGACAGCTGGTAAATATATAGCAAGGATGGGGAAACTAAATAATAACCCCCTCCCCCACCGCTAATTTGGTTTTACTATCTTGGTCTGGGGCACTGGGCCTTTGCGGCCTGTATATCGACTTAGTCAAGTGAATCTGACTATGATACTGATAATAATAATAGAATTAATATTTTATTATTAATTAATTAACATGTGTTCGTAGTTTGGTAAATCTTGGGCAGATTTGGCTGTCAACTTTGAGTCAAATAAAGATATTGTCAGTCTTGGATTTGAGGTGAGTTTAATTGGAAAACACTTTTATTAAGAAAGCTCCATTAGAAAAAATGAAACAAACTGGTGTTGTTAAAAATCTGAATGAAATTGAGTTTTGTAAAGAAAAATAATGGATTACCATGCAGCTATTCTATTAATTCACTAAAAAAAAAGAATTTGGAAAAAGAAGGTTTTTAATGAAAAGTGAATCAAGCTTAAGACTAACAGAAATAAAGCCCCAAAATATTTTAAATTAAAAGGGATGAGAAATTAAAATTGAGTAAAGGCTACCCAAAACTAGTAGGAAATAAACTAATGATCATATCAAACATAAAAACAACAGATAATGAAATAGATCAATAAATAAATCTTAAGACGAAGAAAGATAAAAAATAAATAATTATAATAATCAAGAAGACTGGAAAGAACTAATAAAAATAAACTGAACATTTAACATATAACGATATTCATCCCTGGAATCTCGAAAATTCGAGATTTTTCTTATCGTTTTTGTTATTTTTCAAAACTGTAAATATAAAAAAAAATTGTATATAGCGTAATTTGTTTTCAGTAAAGCATAAATGACACAATAGGCTTTAGAACTTTAAACGGTTAGAGGAGGAGGAAGAGGGCTGGAGGTAAACCCCTGCTTTAAGTAATTTTCGTTTGTTTCAAGTTTGAATTAATTATTCAATTTTGTTTTTATCTGTTTAAAGATTTATTTATTTATCTATATTAGTAACTGTTATCTTCATGTTATCTTAAGTTTGATATGGATCTTTACTTTCTTTAGTGAAATTCTAATCTAATAATCAAGAAGACTGGAAAGAACTAATAAAAGTAAACTGAACATTTAATATATAACGATATTCATCCCTGGAATCTCGACAATTCAAATTTTTTTTTATCTTTTTTGCTATTTTTCAAAACTATAAATATAAAAAAATTGTATATTGCATAATTTGTTTTCAGTAAAGCGTAAATGACACAATAGCCTTTAGAACTTTAAACGGTTAGAGGAGGAGGAAAAGGGCTGGAGGTAAACCCCTGCTTTAAGTAATTTTCGTTTGTTTCAAGTTTGAATTAATTATTCAATTTTGTTTTTATCTGTTTAAAGATCTATTTATTTATCTATATTAGTAACTGTTATCTTCATGTTATCTTAAGTTTGATATGGATCTTTACTTTCTTTAGTGAAATTCTAATCTAATAATCAAGAAGACTGGAAAGAACTAATAAAAGTAAACTGAACATTTAATATATAACGATATTCATCCCTGGAATCTCGACAATTCAAATTTTTTTTATCTTTTTTGCTATTTTTCAAAACTATAAATATAAAAAAATTGTATATTGCATAATTTGTTTTCAGTAAAGCGTAAATGACACAATAGCCTTTAGAACTTTAAACGGTTAGAGGAGGAGGAAAAGGGCTGGAGGTAAACCCCTGCTTTAAGTAATTTTCGTTTGTTTCAAGTTTGAATTAATTATTCAATTTTGTTTTTACGCTTTTTAAGATTTATTTATTTATCTATATCAGTAACTGTTATCTTCATGTTATCTTAAGTTTGGTATTGCTCTTTACTTTCTTTAGTGAATTTTTTTTCTATTATTTTTTTTCGTTTCATTGCCAAAGTTTGCTATTGGCTAATATTACGAATATTTCTGCAGTTTTCATGTCTTCACCATATGAATTAAAATACTCGATACTATATTATTAGTTCTAATTAGCGTTTTTTGACTTATTTCAACATCTGCCTCAATTTTCCCTAAAATTTTCAGCTAAATGTCAATAGCCACTCCTGAGATACTGCAGATACGCCTTTTTGACAACTGAGATGCACATATAGCCTTTAAATCAAGTGTAACATGCACCTCAATATTCTTCGAAAGTTTTAGTTTAATGCCTTTAAGTGTTTCTGAGATATTCTACATATTGAACACACCGTTTTAGCAAAACTGATGTACATAGTATTTTTTTGATTTAGTTCAACATTCCCAGAAAGTTCCAGCTAAACACCATTACCCGATACCGATACCGGTATATAAATTAAGCTAAATATCTCCTCAACATCCTCCAAAAGCTTCAACAATATTTCACTATTCCAGAGATATTGCAGACATGCCGTTTTGATAACCTAGATGCACATTTTGTCTTTTGATCTCGTTCAACACCCCTCCTAGAACCATATTTACTAGACATCTTGAATAATTTAAACAAAGTGGCTATTTCACAATTATGACCCGTGTCAAAGGGGTCTTAAAAGGACAAAGAGGCCCTTTGCCCTCCAAGCACTATTCAATATGCCCTGAAAGTTTCAACTTAATTCTCTGAGCCTTTGCTGAGATGTTGCTGATGCGTCCTTTTGACAATTAGTATGGGCATTGTGTTTTTTGATTTTTTTTTTCAACATCTTAATAGACATTTCCTGGGAGTAGTCACATGTAGATATAGTAGAAGTTGCATTATGGTTTCTTTTAATTCGGATCAACATATACTTCAACATTGCCTTCAATTTCACCTCAATACTTTTAATCTTTTCGGGCACACCCAGGACCAGACATCCCTCGCCCTTTCCCAATGATAAATCCTGATTGGAAAAAATGGACAAATGGCATGATTTGCATTCCTTGTCCCGAGGGCTGTAGGGGAAAAAATCCCCGGAGGTTTAGCTATTAGACATTGTTTCTATATCGAATAAATTGTCTTTTTAAGGTTTCTTCCAGTGTTAAGAGCAGCATCTAGAAGGGTAAGAAGGGGTGGAGGCTGGTTCCCTTCTGTTTCGTTTGTCATCATCCTTCTCAACATGGTATTAAAGTGTCAACTTGATACCCTTAGTTGTTCCTTAGGTATTGCTGTTGTGCCCTTTTGGCAACCCTCCTACATATAATGTGTTTTGATTTTGCCTATCCTCCGAATCAATATTTTCTAAAAGTTTGACCTTAAAACCCTTAGCCTTTATGAAGATCCAATATCAAACACGCCCCCTTTTTCAATAAAGAACCTTTTATATAAGAAATGGGCAACTTATATAGCTCGCAACACCTGTTCCAGGGACTGTGGGGGATATTTCATCTGTGGAGGTACATCTATTTGACTTTTCTACTATTCTGAATAAGATTGCTATTTCAAAATTTTAATCAGATATTTTCTGAGGGGAAGGCAGTTAAAAATGGAATAGAAGGAGGATTGGTTGCCTTTGAACCCTTTTCAAAATCCCCCTCAAAATGCCCAGTAAGTTTAAACTTAATGCCCTCAGCTGTTCTTGAGATATCGCAGGTATGACTTTTTGATAAACTGGATGCATATAGTATGTTTTGGTTTGATTTATCATGCCCCTCAATATCCCTCGAAGTTTCACCTTAATACCCTTTTCGAACAGATCCATAATCATTAATTCCCCCTTCCATAATGAGAAATCCTGAATCTAAAAAAGGTATAATTGCATAATTTACAATCCTTGCCCTGGGGGCTCTGGGGATATTGCATCCTCGGAAGCATAGTTACTTGACCGTTTGACCATTTTGAATAAAATAACTTTTTTAAAATTTTAGTCAGTGTTGAGGGGAGAGGAAGTCAAAAAGGAGAAGGGGTTGGAGCTGATTACCTTCCGAACACTATCCAACATCCTCTTTAATATACCCTTAAAGCTTCAACTTAATAAACTCATCTGTTCCTTAGATATTGCTGATTCACCCTTTGCGACAACCAGCATGCACAGAGCGTGTTTTGATTGCGCTTGGACGCCCTCTCAATTTTTTTTTGGGGGGTGGGGTTAAATGATCTCAATAGGCATAGTTTTTTACCTTTAGACTGTTTTGAACAAGATAGCTACTTCAAAATTTTTATTAAAGGTCTTAGAGAGAGTGTGGTTAAAAATACATGGGAGGGGGATTGCCAGCCGTCCAACCACTTTTCAATATTTCCTTTGACATCTCCTGAAAGTTTCAACTTAATACCGTCAGCTGTTCTCAAGATATGGCAGTCAAAATTTTGATAGGATGCTTTAGGGAAAGCATCCGAGCTGTGCTAAGGCTGTGGAGGAGGGCTGGTTCCTCCCGCCTCCCGATCCCTTTTGGCTCTTAAGAAGGGCAGAGGAAATTTCAATTTGTAATCGAATGGGCACCCTCCAAAATTTGTGTGACCACCCCTTCCGTAAGAAGCGCCTTTGAAAAAAAAAACACAATAAATTGAAGCCTTATGTTGCCAACTGATCAAGTTTGGTTTTATCTCCAAGCTGGTATAAAGGAGCGACTAATCATCTATTCTAGAGTATTCATATCCAATTAAATAATTTGTTTTGGAGACGGTGTGAGAAATTGTTCGCCCTGAATGTCTAACGAAAGATATTTCTTCATCGATCTGAATACTAAAGACATTTTTTTTGTGTCAAAAGAATGGTCTTTTTTCTACTTCCCCTCAAAGAAATTTAATAAGCAATGTTATTAGAACACTTGATATCCAACAGTTGGCAAACTGTCATCGTCTGTTGCAAACGCTGAAATTCAACAAGAGGCTTAAACCTATGTTGACGCAGCATTGAGATTAGGAATTAAAGAAGTGAGAAATTATTGAATGGAATAAACACAAATCTATATATACTGATATAAGACTGAAAACAAAACATAGTAAAAAAGATCAAATACAACTTTTGACAGTGTGTGTGCTTTATAGACATTAAAATTTTATTTACATTGGATATTGTTTGTATTAACATTGGAAATGTCACATAACTTTGTCATCTAGCTAAATCCCCTAAGGAATTCTTTTTACTGAAACTAACACTAAAGGATTTATTTCATACAGATTGAGGTAACACTATTCCATAAATAAGAAAGTTTAAACTTTTTGATGCCATAATTTGTACATTTTCACCTGGGATCAGATTTTTGCTGAAGTAACAGTCCAGAGTAGAAACGGAAAATTTGGATCTCGTGACATTCAGCAATAAGACGAATCAATAGCACTAATTAAGTGCAAACTTGGGGTATATGGTGTACTGTGTTTATTAAGTGCAAACTTGGAGTATATGGTGTACTGTGTTTTAGAAATGACCTCTTTTTTGCTTCTTAGACTTGCATATGAATTAATTTTGGTTTAATACTATGGTACCTAAGGGAATATCCCTAACTCTAAGCTAGAACTTATACGCACAAACCTTGATAAAATGAGTTTTACTGCTGTGCTTTGGAACGGGTATGACATTATTTGTCCAATTGTATTGACATCATTTGGTTGTTTTTGTTTGATTAAAGATTTGCATTTAATTAAAGTCGGGCTAAATAATGAAAGACTTAGAATACATATGAAAATTTCTTTGTTATGTTCTGTACCATTGTTTATCATCTATGTGGTTTACTATTACATTGGTATATTTGGAGCTGATTGTTCAGCACTAGCATTTTATGGACAATTTGTGAGCACCATTATTTTATTCACATACTCTAGCTGTATTCTTATCCTTCTAGTTTCTGTGTATCACTCAAAAGAAATTAAAAAGCTGGTTCTTGCTTTTTTACTCCTCTTGAGTTTCATCTGCACCATTCCTGGTCAACTATATGTAATCCGAACAAAAACCCATCCTCTGTATTGCATTTGTTCGAAAAATATCCAAAATTGTGAGCAGTCAACATTTCAAAAACTATTTTTTCTCCTTTTTCTTCTCTCTTTTGTCTTTTTAGTTATTTGTTATTATTTAGTTGTGATAGAACAAAGAAGTTACAGAGCCCATTGTCCCCATCTACCTGTTGTCCGACGCTTTCGGATAGCGTTACCACTGATCGTATTTTGCCTTTATGGCAATTACGATATTTTTCAGAGGAAATTTCAACTAGAAGTAATAAGGGCAATTGAGATTGAAGATTCTTTTATTATATTTCACCTAACAACTCCATTTCAATGTTTTTTCGGTTCTTTTGGGTTTCCATTCTTCGTGTATCTATTTAACAGACGACTCACATCACAGAATCAAAGAATATATCCTATTTACAGTTAGAAAGTTCCTTTTCTGAAGGACCTAGAAAGAAACCAAGTCTTGGTCTATAAGAGACCACGTCTTGTTCTAGGAAAGCCCAAAAAGGTGTCCCACTATTGCTAGTAAAATCAGCAAAAAACAGAAAGAGGGGGAAATTCTTAAGTCCATTGATACTATGTCGTTCCAGTATTAAGCCACCTGAAGTGTGGGTAGTAGAAAACTAAAGACTGACCTTACATCACGCATGCTAAAAGGCTCGTCAAACTGTAGTTACCTATGTCCTATTTTTTGACTACTTACTTTCTTGTAATTACGGTAAAAACCAGGTATTTATATGCCATCCAGCATCACTGATCTTCGACACTTCCTTAGACCAAGGATATAGATTACTTTTCTGTAATTCTGACGGGAAAATGTAACTTGATATCATTAGTTTACGTCCGTGTATTGTCGTAAGATAAACACGTTATTATTTAAGCATATACTAGACCGCCTTTAAAAATAGTTTTTATTTTATTTCTACAAATATAAATATATTTATGTCAATTACATAGGATATCTGAGTAGCGCTTCTAAAGCTAAGGCTAAGTGCTTATGTATTACTATTTTAGTGTTATTAATCTTATTAAGTACTAATAGTGTGACAATTACCTATACTATAGAGCACTAATTTGGACTTTCACCGCTGCCCTTCAATTTGGTTTGATTTACTTTTGTGTAACTATCCAGACATAACAAAGCAATTTTCATCGTCTTATGCTAACGAATTCGTTAACAATGAATTGTCGGTAAGCGCGAAGCATACTTTTATCACATGTGACATCACTTGCCAAATTAATTACATAATGGGATGTTTTTCCTTTGTTTTTATTTCTAAGTATTTATGGTTAATTAAAGTTGGATTTTATAATAACATACTACAAGTGCTAAGCGAACTACTTTCGCTCTATATCTTTATTTACATCTAAGTTGCATATTATTAAGTCAGTGTATTTTTGCTGGATACACCAGTTGTATTTTTAACGAATATGTTTCAGTATATATATATATATATATATATATATATATATATATATATATATATATATATATATATATATATATATATATATATATATATATATACATATACATATATAAATACATATATATATATATATATATATATATATATATATATATATATATATATATATATATATATATATATATATATATATATATATATATATAAAAAATATATATATATATATATATATATATATATATATATATATATATATATATATATAAAATATATATATATATATATATATATATATATATATATATATATATATATATATATATGTACATATATATATATATGTATATATATATATATATATATATATATATATATATATATATATATATATATATATATATATATATATATATATATACATATACATATATAAATACATATATATATATATATATATATATATATATATATATATATATATATATATATATATATATATATATATAAATATATATATATATATATATATATATATATATATATATAAAAATATATATATATATATATATATATATATATATATATATATATATATATATATATATATATATATATATATATATACATATATATATATATGTACATATATATATATATGTATATATATATATATATATATATATATATATATATATATATATATATATATATATATATATATATATATATATATATATATATATATATATATATATCATTTTGCTATACAAGCTTATTATAATAGAACTATTAAATATACATCTAAAATGGGATCTTAAAATGAATTTTTGATTTATACGGTCAGCAGCCACCCTGTAGGGCACCTTCTGTGGGCCCCAAACTTTCAGATTTTGTATCTAAATGTTCAAAAACGAATGCTTGTAATTTTGGTTATTTTGGATTTTATCTGCAATGTGAATTTCCAACTACTGGTACATATCATTAGATTACAGAGTATCCTTCATGCTGAATACCTGAATGAAATTCCGTATCTTGATACTTAGGACTAGTGGAGATATTAGAAATTGGACACCCCTGATTTATTATTTTTGACCTAGGAGCTCTATTTACATATTTTTTTGGTTATTTCGCCTCCCATTCTGGAAATATTCGTTTAGTAAACGACTCTTAACACAGTTGTTAGTTATTGCTCTCCAAAAAGGTGACAAGGGTAGGAGTCCATTGCTAAGAGCTCTTTGCGGCATTCAGCGCCCATAGTCGATCAAAAGGAAGCCAGAACTGGCGGGAGGCTGAGGGGAGCTACTTGAAGTAGAGTTTTCTTTTCATCAAGTTTCAGGGAGACTTCAACTTAAGATTGAAAGAATATATATTTTGGCTATGTCGTTCTTAAGGAATTGGCACAAAATTCTAATGTTAGAGTAAAGAGCGAAACACTGAAGAGGAGCAACCTCCCTCATATACGTAATAATTTCTGTTCGTTTTAAGTTTTAGTGTTGCTCCTTACTTTCAGGTGAAAGGATTTTCTCTTTCTGATCGTATTTCTAAACAATGCCAGGAAATCTGGCTCCACTTCCACGGTAAAATCCCTCCTCCCCACGGATATATTCTCTAGACAATTCAATCATGGTAAAAATATACCGCGGAAAATTGCCCTTAGCATCTCCACAAGTAAAATTGAGTCAAGAAAGAGAAAGCATGACATAAGAAGAATTTCGTATAGAAATTCTGGTGAATTCCCCCTGATCCTAAGTGCTTAAAAAAAAGCTTGATTACTCAACAGTAAGCTTTGTTCTGTTGTCAAGCAACTGCATAAAGTTTCAAGAGTTACGCTGAATTGAAGCATCGGAAACAATGACAACAAGGATTCGGTAAATATAACATGAACGGATTCTCTTTCATAGAAGGAATATAAAAAAAAAAAATTCCACGTAAAAAATATGTAAGTTTTCTGAACAAGAAGGTTTTATGTGCATTAATATTGTTAATACCAGGGACATTACTCCTTGATCTAGATTTCCCCGAAGAACTGCATACGAACCTATACAACCAATACTACTGCTACTACTACTACTAACAACTTACCGCAGCACCAAGCCACCTGAGGCCAACACAGCTACGCACACTCCTCCTCCATCCCAATCTGTTCAAAATCTCCCTCTGTACAACGTCCCACGAAGTTCCCACTTCCTTTAAATTTTTCTTTATGACATCCTCCCACCCCAGACGAGGATGACCTGCTTTCTGTTTAGCCTTAGGTGGTTGGCCGAGAAAGGACAATCTTCGGCAATCTGTCATCCTCCATTCGCAGAACGTGCCCTAGCCATCTCAACCTTTCTTTCGTTAGAGCCCTAGAAAGCGGGATTGAACCACATTTCTCGTAGAGCCAACTGTTTGAAATACGGTCAGTCAGCCGGGTACCCAGAACAATCCGTAGAAAATTTCACTAGAAAATATCTAGCAAATCTTCAACGCTTTCCGGAGCACCCATGTTTCAGAGCCATGTTTGACCACTGTCGTCGCTGTACCTTCCAATACCCTAATCTTGGCTTGCAGACTCATCTTTCTATTCTTCCAAACTTTTTTTTTAACTGTGAAAAGCATCCTGAGCCTTGGCTATTTTACTTTTAACATCTTCACTGCTCCCACCATCTTTACTATAAATGCTACCAAGGTAAGTGAAGCTGCCCATTTGATCAATCTTTTCGTTACCGAACGTTAGCGGTAACGAAAAGTTAGCGGTTTCATCTTCACTTATTACTGGCCTTAGCGACTTAGTTTTCTTAAAACAGTAAACTTGTTAGTACCCATTTGATTCCGTGGTCTCCGTTTGCCTTTCCAATGCTCCTTAAGAAAAAAATCTGTCAAAATGATCCATATAAAGAGGGATAGAAGACAACTTTGCTTAACTCCTGATTTAATACAAAGCCAGCTGCTAACCTCATTTCCTACCTTAACCGCAGCAGTGTTATTTTCGTGCATAACACTAATCACTTAAATGTATTTGTCCGGTATACCATACAAGTATGGTATACCTTTGCTAAAGCTTTTCTATCAACAAAATCAAACACTTGCTCATGATATATAAAACTGAGGACCAAAGGTGTTGACTGCAAAGGCACTTCTCAATTATTAACCTAAGAGTGAAAAATTGGCCGACGCATCCTCTACCTTTTCTAAAACCGCACTGTTCTTCTCTTATAGCTTTGTCTACAGCATCTCTCAGTTTAAAAAGCATCATATTACTAAGTAATTTGGTACATAAAGAGAACAGACTTATGCCTCGATAATTACGACACTCGCTCTTATCACCTATCTTATACGATAGTTTAATTAAGGTTTTTCTAAAATCGTTAGGTACTTCTTCTTTTTCAAAAATCATATTCGTAATCTTCAGTAATGTATTTCTAACCTCAGAGCTACCATATTTAAGAAACTCATTTACCACACTATCAGCACCTGGAATTGTATTATTTTTTAATTCTTTCAGTACTGTCGCTAATTCTTCCTCAAAAGACAAATCTTCCTTCACATCTACAGTATCACAAACTTTGTCATTTTCTTCTGAATCTTTTCCTGCAACTGTATCTTGGTTTAGCACTTTCTCAAAATGGTCCAACCATCTCTCTTTAACTTTTCCTTATCACTAATTGTGGCCCCGTTCCCATCTTTAACTGGGACAAGCCTGGATCGACCACTCCCTTTCAATTTTTTAGCATGTCAGTAGCCTACAATATTTTATTATTATGCCGTCTAGCTGCATCCTCCAGATCCTCGACAGTTTTATCCAAGGCTTCCACTTCACAACTCCTTAGTTCATATTTTAATGCTTTCTCCACTCGCTTTACTTTCCTTTTGTTTTCATGTAATCTATCACTCAGATAATTCTTGTACAAACCCCTTCTCCTCTCTATTAAACATAAAGCTTTTTTCACTAATATTCCTTAACTTTCTTGCCTAAGATACCATCAGCAATTTTACAAATTGTTTTTCTAAAATTATTCCAACCATCTTCCACATTGTCAAATTTTAAACTCTGAAGTTCATTATTCAACTGTTCCTGGAATGTTTTTCTCAAATTCTCATTCTGGAGTCTATCAACATCATAACTTCCTAGGAGGTAGTAACCCTTCCGAAATTTCAGCTTTAAATTAACCCTAGACACTACTAGATGGCGATCTTTACTTTTAACGTCAATAACTGCACTCCTATACACCATAGTATCTTGAATTGATCCTGTCAGTCTTTGATTTAATTGTTAAATAATCAGTAAGGTTTGCTGTCTTGCCATTACGCTAATACCGTGTCAACTTATAGGCCATTTTGTGAGCAAACACGGTATTAGTTATAACTAGATTGTTATACCTACAAAATTGCAAAAGTGTGTAGCCATTACTGTTTTCTTTTCCTACACCGAATTTATCCAGGCTAGGGTACCATCTATCTCTATTTCTACCGACCTGATTGTTAAAATCTCCTTGTAAAAACGCCATAGTGCTCCCAGGGACCCTGTATATTTGCTCCTGTAGCTCTAAGTAAAATTCATCTGAGTCACTAGTATCTCCGTCAAGCGGTTCAACAGGGGCATATACTGCTATAACTGATACCCTGAATTTTTTAGTCACAAAATGAGCAATTAGTATTCTATTATTAACACCTTCCCAACCTAAACAAGACTTAGTAGCTTCCTCAATTCATCATGAGCCCTACTCCCTTTGCCTGATTATTTTTTTACTGTTAAGATTTATTCCGTATGTAACTAATATTTTTGGAAATCTTAACACTTGACAATAAAAATTTTTTAGTTGAATAATGTATACCATGTTTTTAGATAGTTAGCTCTTGGCATAAGCATACTTTTATGCGAAAGGAATTTTATTGCGTTACTTCTTTCGAATATGACATTACTTTATTTTTATTTTTGGTTTCTTTTGTATTGACCGTTAATATTTCATTAAAGTAGGAATAATTATAAATATTAAGATAGAAAGATTATGTAATCTTCCTTTATTTATAAGCTATGCGATGCATTATAACAGTAAGCAAAAGGCAGGATCGGGCCTCAACCAAACTTACAGTACCAAGGGTATGAAAACCAATATGTTCTTTGCCCTCTGAATGAAATATATATATGATTGCCCTTGAGCTTTGTTGATGGTGATTGCTAATCGAACATTCCCTGTGTCCCCGTCGTCATTTATATATCCCCCTGTTCCCCCCGGCGTCCCCGTTGTAGTTGTGTCCCTGTGTCCCGGTCGTCATTTATATTCCCTGTGTCCCGGTCGTCATTTGTGTCCCGGTGTCCCGGTTTGTATATACATTCGTTTTTGAATTGGTATATGATGAAATAAATTTTTGTGTTTTCCCCCTTTTTTCTTTTTAGGTTTTTTTTTGTTTTTACCTTTTTTTAGTTTTTTTTTCTTTTTTCTTTTTAGTTTTTTTTTCCCTGTGTCCCGGTCGTCATTTGTCCTCTGAATGAAATATATATATATATATATATATATATATATATATATATATATATATATATATATATATATATATATATATATATATATATATATATATATATATATATATATATATATATATATATGTATATATATATATATATATCAAACCAATATGTTCTTTGCCCTCTGAACCTGGAAATATTCACACCTGGAAAACAAGATTTTTGTAAAATTATGCTTCTGATAGTTTCAAATTATTAAGCATTAATGAAGTACTACAAGATGTTAAAAAAATGGTGCTTTTTCATTGTATATGAATATATTTAATGAAGCTCTTTTTCGCAAGTTCGATTTTTTACTCTGTTTCTTTTAGGTGTTGATTTTTCGTTTTTTTTGTGGTGGATATAATAATAATGTATTAACATTATCGTGTATTAGTGAGGTTTGTGGTGCCGAGGGGGAAATTTAACCTTTTCGGCTACCATGTTTTTATCGTACCGGTGTATGTGATTTACCACCCCCTAGAACATGTTTTTACTTCTGTAAGTGGCCGGTCTCTATATCTAAAGGCGGTACCACATTTTTGTCAGTGTTACTACGTTGAAACGTCAAAAAAAGCAAAATTAAATAGTTAAATTAGACAATACTTTTAATCTGTAAAAATTCAAACATCGACTATCTACTGAGTCCCAAAAACACTTGAACATTCAAAGCAAACCTACATCTTCTTAATTCGTTTGGTATTATGTGGTTTTAGCGTATTTTTCGTGATTTTTATTTTTTTTTTTTTGAACTTAGTACCCGCTACTACCAAACTGCATAACTGCATGTGAAGGCATTTTTTATTAAGGTTTAATTTCTAAT
This sequence comes from Artemia franciscana, assembly GCF_032884065.1. Lineage (NCBI taxonomy): Eukaryota > Metazoa > Arthropoda > Branchiopoda > Anostraca > Artemiidae > Artemia > Artemia franciscana. The sequence goes on from NW_027063020.1 coordinate 41,086, forward strand.
CTTTTTAGTTTTTTTAGTTATAAGGGGTAGTTTTTATTTTCACTGCCCTTGGCGTTTAAAAAATGATACAAAGCGTTTATACTATAATGTTAGGTTTTGGTTTAATGGCTTGCTAGCTAAAACAAATAAACAAATAAACCCAACCATGATCTTTCTTCTGTAAAAAAAAAAAAAAAATATGCAAAATTCCACATTTTTTGCAAATAGGAGCTTGAAACCTCTATAGTTTGGTTCTCAGATACGCTGAATCTGATGGTGTGATTTTCAATAAGATTTGTTGACTTTTGGGGGATGTTTTCCTCTTTTTCAAAAAACAGGCAAATTTTCTCAGGCTCGTAGCCTGTGATGGGCATCACTAAACTTAATGAATCTGATTTATTTGGAACCAGCATAACAAGCTGATTTTTTAAATGTCTATTCATATCAAAATTAAGGTTTTTTAGAGCTGCTCTCACGATTGAGCCACGTCGCTACTTACTTACACTTCGCTACCAGGAACTATTTGATTAAGATATATCCTTAATAATAAGCTATTTTGCGAGACTATCATGATTAGCATACTATAAATTTAGCATAAATTTGGTTGTCACAAAGATCTTATATAACAGTCATCAGATGTTTCTTGCTCTCTTTATTTTCTTTGAAAAATTCGAAATGTGTTAGCACAGTTTTCAGGATTCTCAGCTCAATCTGCTACAACATGTAAGAAAAATATTTTTTCGGAAAGGCACAGTCTACTCACATACTTATAAAATTCAAATCTTGCTCTTTATTTCGCCCAAGAATACAAAGATCTTTTGCGGGTAGGTAAATCGAATATTGCTCAGGGGTTGTGAAATCCCCAAAAGGACATTCTGTCCCTACTTATTATAATCTTGTGACTAAACTAGAAGTAGAGGAAATAGAACAAAGATTATGTTTTATATCTCAATAAATAAAATTAATTTTTACATAAATTTACCATAGCCCATAATCCCAATTCCCGTTTCTGCCTATTACGTTCTTTATTTGAATAATAATGAGCGAGTTGAATAACCCTTCATGCACGGCAAAGACACATGATCTCTTCAGTGTTTATAAACATTTCAGTTGACAAAGGTCAGGAAAGAATTAACTTGCAGAATGAACGCAAGGGAACGGATTGAAGTCAAAGTTGTAATTTTGGGATCACAAGGTAGGCTCACCTCCTGTTTATTAAATAATAACATGACTATGGTAGTTTTGATGCTGTCTATTGACATTATTTGTAAAATTTAGATTTACATCCCATCCTCTTGAAATAAATAAGCTTCTACAATTACTTCACTGAGAAATCGGTGATTCTAAAGATAGTGACAAGCTTTTTCTTAACTACCCAGAATAACAACAAAACATTTAGTTTCCATTTATCAGTCTCGAAACCTACGTCGGATTCAATAAACTGATTTTTTTTTGCTTTCAATTAGATGTCAGTTTCAGACAATTCTAAAATAATTAAATTGAGTTCAAAAGCATTAAATGAAACCTATTGCAGTAAATTATTTGCTTAGTAATATATATATGTATATATATATATATATATATATACTAGCTGTTGGGGTGGCGCTTCGCGCCACCCCAACACCTAGTTGGTGGGGGCGCTTCGCGCCCCCCAAGCCCCCCCGCGCGCGTAAGTCGTTACGCGCCATATTAGTTACGCGCCATTGTAGTTGTGTCCCTATGTCCCACCTGTGAATATAGATATATATATATATATATATATATATATATATATATGTTTTTAACTACGTAAAACTTGCGAATATACAACATTCTTTGCTGTCCCATTGTCTGTGCATATAAATAGATTGTCAGGTTTACCGACTCTTGAACATGCAACATATAATGGTCCATGGGAAAACAATCCGTATTCAGATCTATACCTCATGATTCTAATGATTGCCCTTGAGCTTTGTTGATGGTGATTGCTAATCGACCATTCCCTGAGTCGCCATCGTCATTTATATATCCCCCTGTGCACCCCGGCGTCCCCTTTGTAGTTATGTCCCTGTGTCCCGGTCGTCATTTATATTCCCTGTGTCCCGGTCGTCATTTGTGTCCCGGTGTTCCAGTCTGTGATTTCTCTTTGAGTGTCCCGGGCGTCATTTATATTCCTTGTGTCCCGGTCGTCATTTGTGTCTCGGTGCTTTGTTGATTGCTAATTTATATTATATTTATATTTTTTATATTTATTAATATTTTTTTAGTTTTCTTTTTCTCTTATTTTTCAGTTTTTTCCTTTTTTTTAGTTTTTTCTTTTTTAGTTTTAGTTTTTTTTTGTTTTTTACCTTTTTTTAGTTTTTTTAGTTTTTTTAGTTTTTTAGCTTTTTTAGTTTTTTTATTAGTTTTTAGTTTTTTTTTAGTTTTTGCCTTTTTTTAGTTTTTTCAGTTTTTTTTAGTTTTTAGTTTTTTACCTTTTTTTAGTTTTTTTTAGTTTTTTAGCTTTTTTAGTTTTTTTTCTTTTTAGTTTTTTTTTGTAGTTTTTACCTTTTTTAGTTTTTTTTCTTCTTTTGTATTAGTGTGAAATAATTCAGACGTCATATGCGGACAAACACGACGTCACTCGACAGACAGACAGACAGATATAACCCACAAACAACTTATTTTTATATATATTTATTCATATTTTTTTAGTTTTCTTTTTCTCTTTTATTTTTCAGTTTTTTCCTTTTTTTTTAGTTTTTTTCTTTTTTAGTTTTTAGTTTTTTTTAGTTTTTTTTACCTTTTTTTTAGTTTTTTTTTTAGTTTTTTTAGTTTTTTAGCTTTTTTAGTTTTTTATTAGTTTTTATTTTTTTTGTAGTTTTTGCCTTTTTTATTTTTTTCAGTTTTTTTTTAGTTATTAGATTTTTACCTTTTTTTATTTTTTTTTAGTTTTTTAGCTTTTTTAGTTTTTTTTCTTTTTAGTTTTTTTTTGTAGTTTTTACCTTTTTTAGTTTTTTTCTTCTTTTGTATTAGTGTGAAATAATTCAGACGTCATATGCGAACAAACATGACGTCACCTGATCCACAGATCCACAGATCCACAGATCCACAGACAACTTATTTTTATATATATAGATATATATATATATATATATATATATATATATATATATATATATATATATATATATATATATATTATATGTATATATATATATATATATATATATATATATATATATATATACATATATATAAATACTAGCTGTTGGGGTGGCGCTTCGCGCCACCCCAATACCTAGTTGGTGGGGGCGCTTCGCGCCCCCCCCAAGCCCCCCCGCGCGCGTAAGTCGTTACGCGTCATATTAGTTACGCGCCATTGTAGTTGTGTCCCTATGTCCCACCTGTGAATATAGATAGATATATATCTATATATATAAAAATAAGTTGTCTGTCCGTTACGCCAGATTATATCTTCTATATATATGAAAGAAAACAAACTAGAATGTAAAAACTGGAAATTGCATTAATATTTCGAAATATTTTGACAAAAGATTCAAGTAATTCGAAAAAAGAAAACTGGTAAAAAACTAAAAAGAAAAAACTAAAAAAAAATTAAAAATTAAAAAAAGAAAAAACCTAAAAAAAAACGTAAAAAAATAAAAATAATAAAAAACTAAAAACTAAAAAAAGCCAAAAAACTAAAAAAAAAGAAAAAACTAAAAAAAACTGGGAATTGCACAAATATTTCAATATATTTTGACAATAGATTAATTCGAAAACCTTAAAACAGATACCCCAAATTTTGAGGTTTAATATAAATTGTTGGAGCTTTAACATGCTTGGCATGTAAAGATTTTTCCAAGTGTCAATGTTAGAATGAACATTGACAAATTGAAGAAAACAAATCAATAAAAAGAAGAAACTAAAAAAAAGAAAAAACTAAAAAAGAAAAAAAAACTAAAGAAGAAACTGTATCTATATATATAAAAATCTATATATATAAAAATAAGTTGTCTGTCTTTTATGTCTGTTACACTATGTCTGTTACGCCAGATTATATCTTATCTATCTATCTATATATAAAAATAAGTTGTCTGTCTGTGTGTCTGTCTGTCAGGTGACGTCATGTTTCTGTGTCGACTGACGTCATGAAGTTAGTTGTCGTCATTTTTGCTATGACGGTGACGTCATTAACGGTATTTAAGACATTTGTTCACGGAAAAATGTTTAATTGTAAAATGACTGAAGAACCTACAATGGCAACAGCCGAGGAAGCTGCTCAAAGAGTTTATGCCAAAAAACTTGCTGCTGATAGAGAAAGTAAGAAAAGAAAGCGTTCCGAGGAATCACAAGAACAGCAAGAAAACAGGCTTACAGCTGATAGAGAAAGTAAGAAAAGAAAGCGTGCCGGGGAATCACAAGAACAGCAAGAAAACAGCCTTGCGGCTAAAGAACGCAAAACCGCGCAGTTAGATGAAAATCCACCTGGACAGCGAGAGTCAAAACATATCAAAACTGAAAATGATAGCGATGATGATTGGGTTTGGGATTTTGACTTGGATAAGGTCATCAATGCCTACCAGATTTAAGTTAAAAAAACAAAGGTTCGTCGATATGTACTCCATAGTGACGCTGAAAAATAAAGAAGAAAAAGAAAACTGAAAAAAGGTAAAAAACTAAGAAAAACTAAAAAGAAAAAACACTCAAAGAGAAATTACAGACCGGGACACAAATGACGACCAAGACAGAGGGAATATAAGTGACGACCGGGAACCTCAAAGAGAAATTACAGACCGGGACACCCGGACACAAATCACGACCGGGACACAGGGAATATAAATGACGACCGGGACACAGGGACACAACTACAACGGGGACGCCGGGGGCACAGACGGGATATATAAATGACGACCGGGACACAGGGATTGTTCGAATAGAAATTACAGACCGGGACACCGGGACACAAATGACGACCGGGACACCGGGACACAGGGAATATAGATGACGACCGGGACACAGGGACACATCATTAGAATAATGAGGTATAGATCTGAATACGGATTGTTTTTCCCATGGACAATTATATGTTGCATGTTCAAGAGTCAGTAAACCTGACAATCTATTTATATGCACAGACAATGGGACAGCGAAGAATGTTGTATATTCGCATGTTTTACGTAGTTAAAAACATATATTTATATCTATCTCTATTCACAGGTGGGACACAGGGACACAACTACAATGGCGCGTAACGACTTACGCGCGCGGGGGGGCTTGGGGGCGCGAAGCGCCCCACCAACCAGGTGTTGGGGTGGCACGAAGCGCCACCCCAACAGCTAATCTATATATAAAAATAAGTTGTCTGTCCGTTACGCCAGATATATCTTCTATATATATAAAAGAAAACAAACTAGAATGTAAAAACTGGAAATTGCATAAATATTTCGAAATATTTTGACAATAGATTAAAGTAATTCAAAAAAAGAAAAATGGTAAAAAACTAAAAAAAACTAAAAAAAAATTAAAAATTAAAAAAAGAAAAAACCTAAAAAGAAAAAACGTAAAAAAATAAAAAAGATAAAAAACTAAAAAAAAACAAAAAAACTAAAAAAAAGAAAAAACTAAAAAAAAATTGGGAATTTCACAAATATTTCAATATATTTTGACAATAGATTAAAGTAATTCGGAAACCTTAAAACAGATACCCCAAATTTTGAGGTTTACCATAAATTGTTGGAGCTTTAGCATGCTTGGCACGTAAAGATTTTTCCAAGTGTCAATTTTAGAATGAACATTGACAAATTGAAGAAAACAAATCAATAAAAAGAAGAAACTAAAAAAAAGAAAAAACTAAAAAAGAAAAAAACTAAAGAAGAAACTGTATCTATATATATAAAAATCTATATATATATATAAATAAGTTGTCTGTCTTTTATGTCTGTTACACTATGTCTGTTACGCCAGATTATATCTTATCTATATATAAAAATAAGTTGTATGTATTTTTGTATTGAGGGTTTGCATATGACGTCTGAAAAATAAAGAAGAAAAAGAAAACTGAAAAAAGAAAAATGGTAAAAAACTAAAAAAAAAACTAAAAAGAAAAAACAAAAAAAACTAAAAAATTAAAAAAATTAAAAAAAGAAAAAACTTAAAAAGAAAAAATGTAAAAAAATAAAAAAAATAAAAAGGTAAAAAACTAAAAAGAAAAAAAACTTAAAAAAGCTGAACAACTAAAAAAAGAAAAAGCTAAAAAAAAACTGGGAATTGCACAAATATTTCAATATATTTTGACAAAAGATTAAGGCAATCCGAAAACCTTAAAACAGATACCCAAAATTTTGAGGTTTATTATAAATTGTTGGAGTTTTAGCTTGCTTGGCACGTAAAGATTTTTCCAAGTGCCAATGTTAGAATGAACATTGACAAATTGAAGAAAACAAATCAATAAAAAGAAGAAACTTAAAAAAGAAAAACTAAAAAAGAAAAAACTAAGAAAAGAAAAAACTAAAAAAGAAAAAAACTGAAATGAAACTGTATCTATATATCTATATAAATGACGACCGGGACACTCAAAGAGAAATTACAGACTGGGATACCGGGACACAAATGACGACCGGGACCCAGGGAATTTAAATGACGACCTGGACACAGGGACACAACTACAAGGGGACGCCGGGGGCACAGGGGGATGTATAAATGACGACGGGAACACAGGGAATGTTCGATTAGCAATCACCATCAACAAAGCTCAAGGGCAATCGTTAGAAAAATGCGATATAGATATGAATACGGATTGTTTTCCCATGGACAATTATTATGTTGCATGTTCAAGAGCTGGTAAACCTGACAATCTATTTATATGGACAGACAATAGGACAGCAAAGAATGTTGTATATTCGCAAGTTTTACTCAGTTAAATATATATATATCTATCTATATATATAAAAATAAGTTGTCTGTGTGTGGATCTGTGGATCAGGTGACGTCACCTGAAAAAACTGGATCAGGTGACGTCAAAACTGAAAAAACTAAAAAAAGGCAAAAACTACAAAAAAAACTAAAAACTAATAAAAAAAATAAAAAAGCTAAAAAACTAAAAAAACTAAAAAAAGGCAAAAACTACAAAAAAAACTAAAAACTAATAAAAAAGCTAAAAAACTAAAAAAACTAAAAAAAGGCAAAAACTACAAAAAAACTAAAAACTAATAAAAAAAATAAAAAAGCTAAAAAAATAAAAAAACTAAAAAAAGGTAAAAAACTAAAAAAACTAAAAACTAAAAAAAACTAAAAAAAAGGAAAAAACTGAAAAATAAGCTAAAATAAAGGTAAAAACCAATAAAAAACTAAAAAAAAAAACTGAAAAAACTAAAAAAAGGCAAAAACTACAAAAAAACTAAAAACTAATAAAAAAAGTAAAAAAGCTAAAAAACTAAAAAAACTAAAAAAACTAAAAAAAGGTAAAAAACTAAAAAAAAATAAAAAATAAAAAAACACTAAAAAAAAGGAAAAAACTGAAAAATAAGCTAAAATAAAAATAAAAACCAATAAAAAACTAAAAAGAAAAAAAGGAAAAAACTAAAAAAAATTTTCATCTAAAAAACTAAAAAAAACTAAAAAAGGTAAAAACTAAAAGAACTAAAAAAGAAAAAAATAAATGACGACACTCAAAGAGAAAGCGACCAGGACAAAAGGAATGTTCGATTAGCAATCAACAAAGCACCGGGACACAGGGAGTATAAATGACGACCAGGACATAAGTAAAAAAAAAAACTAACAAAACTAAAAAGAAGGTAAAAACTACAAAAAAAACTAAAAAGAAAAAAACTAAAAAAAGGCAAAAACTACAAAAAAAACTAAAAACTAATAAAAAAGCTAAAAAACTAAAAAAACTAAAAAAAGGTAAAAACTACAAAAAAAACTAAAAACTAATAAAAAAAATAAAAAAGCTAAAAAACTAAAAAAACTAAAAAAACTAAAAAAAGGTAAAAAACTAAAAAAACTAAAAACTAAAAAAAACTAAAAAAAAGGAAAAAACTGAAAAATAAGCTAAAATAAAGGTAAAAACCAATAAAAAACTAAAAAAAAACTGAAAAAACTAAAAAAAGGCAAAAACTACAAAAAAAACTAAAAACTAATAAAAAAAGTAAAAAAGCTAAAAAACTAAAAAAAATAAAAAAACAAAAAAACTAAAAAAAGGTAAAAAACTAAAAAAAATAAAAAATAAAAAAAAAACTAAAAAAAGGAAAAAACTGAAAAATAAGCTAAAATAAAGGTAAAAACCAATAAAAAACTAAAAAGAAAAAAAGGAAAAAACTAAAAAAAAATTTTCATCTAAAAAACTAAAAAAAAACTAAAAAAGGTAAAAACTAAAAGAACTAAAAAAGAAAAAAATAAATGACGACACTCAAAGAGAAAGGGACCAGGACAAAAGGAATGTTCGATTAGCAATCAACAAAGCACCGGGACACAGGGAGTATAAATGACGACCAGGACATAAGTAAAAAAAAAACTAACAAAACTAAAAAAAAGGTAAAAACTACAAAAAAACTAAAAAGAAAAAAAAACTAAAAACTAATAAAAAAACTAAAAAATCTAAAAATCTAAATAAACTAAAAAAGAAAAAAAAAGGAAAAATATAAAGGAGAAAAACAAAACTAAAAAACGAATGTATATACAGAGCGGGACACCGGGATACAAATGACGACCGGGACACAGGGAATATAAATGACGACCGGGACACAGGGACACAACTACAACGGGGACACCGGGGGAAACAGGGGGATATAAATGACGACCGGGACACCGGGACAGGGAATGGTCGATTAGCAATCACCATCAACAAAGCTCAAGGGCAATCATTAGAATCATGAGGTATAGATCTGAATACAGATTGTTTTCCCATGGACCATTATATGTTGCATGTCCAAGAGTCGGTAAACCTGACAATCTATTTATATGCAAAGACAATGGGACAGCAAAGAATGTTTCACAGGTGGGACATAGGGACACAACTACAATGGCGCGTAACTATTATGGCGCGTAACGACTTACGCGCGCGGGGGGGCTTGGGGGGGGCGCGAAGCGCCCCCACCAACTAGGTGTTGGGGTGGCGCGAAGCGCCACCCCAACAGCTAGTCTATATATATAAAAATATATATATATATATATATATATATATATATATATATATGTATATATATATATATATATATATATATATCTATATATATAAAAATAAGTTGTCTGTGGATGGATGGATGGATGGATGGATGGATGGATGTGTCAGGTGACGTCACCTGAAAAAACTGGATTAGGTGACGTCAAAACTGAAAAAACTAAAAAAAGGCAAAAACTACAAAAAAAAACTAAAAACTAATAAAAAAAATAAAAAAGCTAAAAAACTAAAAAAACTATAAAGGTAAAAACCAATAAAAAACTAAAAAAAAAACTGAAAAAACTAAAAAAAGGCAAAAACTACAAAAAAAAACTAAAAACTAATAAAAAAAGTAAAAAAGCTAAAAAACTAAAAAAACTATAAAAACTAAAAAAAGGTAAAAAACTAAAAAAAATAAAAAATAAAAAAAAACTAAAAAAAAGGAAAAAACTGAAAAATAAGCTAAAATAAAGGTAAAAACCAATAAAAAACTAAAAAAAAAAGGAAAAAACTAATAAATGACGACACTCAAAGAGAAAGCGACCAGGACAAAAGGAATGTTCGATTAGCAATCAACAAAGCACCGGGACACAGGGAGTATAAATGACGACCAGGACACAAGTAAAAAAAAAAATTAACAAAACTAAAAAGAAGGTAAAAACTACAAAAAAACTAAAAAGAAAAAAAAACTAAAAACTAATAAAAAAACTAAAAAATCTAAAAATCTAAATAAACTAAAAAAGAAAAAAAAAGGAAAAAAATAAAGGAGAAAAACAAAACTAAAAAACGAATGTATATACAGACCGGTACACCGGGATACAAATGACGACCGGGACACAGGGAATATAAATAACGACCGGGACACAGGGACACAACTACAACGGGGACACCGGGGGAAACAGGGGGATATAAATGACGACCGGGACAAAAAAACTAAAAAGAAATAAAAACTAAAAACTAATAAAAAAAACTAAAAAATCTAAAAATCTAAATAAGCTAAAAAAGAAAAAAAAAGGAAAAAAATAAAGGAGAAAAACAAAACTAAAAAACGAATGTATATACAGACCGGGACACCGGGATACAAATGATGACCGGGACCCGGGACACAGGGAATATAAATGACGACCGGGACACAGGGACACAACTACAACGGGGACACCGGGGGAAACAGGGGGATGTAAATGACGACCGGGACACCGGGACAGGGAATGGTCGATTAGCAATCACCATCAACAAAGCTCAAGGGCAATCATTAGAATCATGAGGTATAGATCTGAATACAGATTGTTTTCCCATGGACCATTATATGTTGCATGTTCAAGAGTCGGTAAACCTGACAATCTATTTATATGCAAAGACAATGGGACAGCAAAGAATGTTGTATATTCGCAAGTTTTACGTAGTTAAAACCATATATATATATATATATCTATATTCACAGGTGGGACATAGGGACACAACTACAATGGCGCGTAACTATTATGGCGCGTAACGACTTACGCGCGCGGGGGGGCTTGGGGGGGGCGCGAAGCGCCCCCACCAACTAGGTGTTGGGGTGGCGCGAAGCGCCACCCCAACAGCTAGTATATATATATATATGTATATATATATATATGTATATATATCTTCTATATATATAAAAATAAGTTGTCTGTGGATGGATGGATGGATGGATGTGTGGATGGATGTGTCAGGTGACGTCACCTGAAAAAACTGGATTAGGTGACGTCAAAACTGAAAAAACTAAAAAAAGGCAAAAACTACAAAAAAAACTAAAAACTAATAAAAAAAATAAAAAAGCTAAAAAACTAAAAAAACTATAAAGGTAAAAACCAATAAAAAACTAAAAAAAAAACTGAAAAAACTAAAAAAAGGCAAAAACTACAAAAAAAAACTAAAAACTAATAAAAAAAGTAAAAAAGCTAAAAACTAAAAAAACTAAAAAAACTAAAAAAAGGTAAAAAACTAAAAAAAATAAAAAATAAAAAAAAACTAAAAAAAAGGAAAAAACTGAAAAATAAGCTAAAATAAAGGTAAAAACCAATAAAAAACTAAAAAAAAAAAAGGAAAAAACTAATAAATGACGACACTCAAAGAGAAAGCGACCAGGACAAAAAACTAAAAAAAAAGGCAAAAACTACAAAAAAACTAAAAACTAATAAAAAAAATAAAAAAGCTAAAAAACTAAAAAAACTAAAAAAGGTAAAAAACTAAAAAAACTAAAAACTAAAAAAAAACTAAAAAGGTTAAAAACTAAAAGAACTAAAAAAGAAAAAAATAAATGACGACACTCAAAGAGAAAGCGACCAGGACAAAAGGAATGTTCGATAGCAATCAACAAAGCACCGGGACACAGGGAGTATAAATGACGACCAGGACACAAGTAAAAAAAAAAATTAACAAAACTAAAAAGAAGGTAAAAACTACAAAAAACTAAAAAGAAAAAAAAAACTAAAAACTAATAAAAAAACTAAAAAATCTAAAAATCTAAATAAACTAAAAAAGAAAAAAAAAGGAAAAAAATAAAGGAGAAAAACAAAACTAAAAAACGAATGTATATACAGACCGGTACACCGGGATACAAATGACGACCGGGACACAGGGAATATAAATAACGACCGGTACACAGGGACACAACTACAACGGGGACACCGGGGGAAACAGGGGGATATAAATGACGACCGGGACAAAAAAAACTAAAAAGAAATAAAAACTAAAAACTAATAAAAAAAACTAAAAATCTAAAAATCTAAATAAGCTAAAAAAGAAAAAAAAGGAAAAAAATAAAGGAGAAAAACAAAACTAAAAAACGAATGTATATACAGACCGGGACACCGGGATACAAATGATGACCGGGACCCGGGACACAGGGAATATAAATGACGACCGGGACACAGGGACACAACTACAACGGGGACACCGGGGGAAACAGGGGGATAACCTGACAATCTATTTATATGCAAAGACAATGGGACAGCAAAGAATGTTGTATATTCGCAAGTTTTACGTAGTTAAAACCATATATATATATATATATCTATATTCACAGGTGGGACATAGGGACACAACTACAATGGCGCGTAACTATTATGGCGCGTAACGACTTACGCGCGCGGGGGGGCTTGGGGGGGGCGCGAAGCGCCCCCACCAACTAGGTGTTGGGGTGGCGCGAAGCGCACCCCAACAGCTAGTATATATATATATATATATATATATATATATATATATATATATATATAGATATATATATATATATATATATATATATATATATATATATATATATATATATATACTAGCTGTTGAGGTGGCGCTTCGCGCCACCCAACACCTAGTTGGTGGGGGCGCTTCGCGCCCCCCCCAAGCCCCCCCGCGCGCGTAAGTCGTTACGCGCCATAATAGTTACGCGCCATTGTAGTTGTGTCCTATGTCCCACCTGTGAATATAGATAGATGATATATATATATGGTTTTAACTACGTAAAACTTGCGAATATACAACATTCTTTGCTGTCCCATTGTCTTTGCATATAAATAGATCCCCGTTGTAGTTGTGTCCCTGTGTCCCGGTCGTCATTTATATTCCCTGTGTCCCGGTCGTCATTTGTATCCCGGTGTCCCGGTCTGTATATACATTCGTTTTTTAGTTTTGTTTTAGCTTAGATAGATTTTTTTATTTTTTTAG
>NW_027063021.1:0-53731 GCF_032884065.1 Artemia franciscana
AAAAAGGTAAAAAACTAAAAACTAAAAAAAACTGAAAAAACTAAAAAAAGGCAAAAACTACAAAAAAAACTAAAAACTAATAAAAAAACTAAAAATCTAAAAAACTAAAAAAACTAAAAAAACTTAAAAAAGGTAAAAAACTAAAAAAAAACTAAAACTAAAAAAGAAAAAACTAAAAAAAGGAAAAGACTGAAAAATAAAAGAGAAAAAGAAAACTAAAAAAATATGAATAAAAATACAAAAAAAAAAAAAAGATAAAAACTACAAAAAAACTAAAAAGAAAAAACGAAAAAAAAACTAAAAAAGCTAAAAAAATAAAAGAAGCAAAAATCTAAAGAAGGTAAAAAACTACAAAAAAAAAAGAAAACAAATAAAAAATCTAAAAAGCTTAAAAACTAAAAAAAAACTAAAAAAAGATAAAAAACTAAAAAAAAAACTAAAAAAGGAAAAAACCATAAAATAAACTAAAAACTAATAAAAAAATAAAAAAAGCTAAAAAACTAAAAAAAACTAAAAAAACTAAAAAAGGTTAAAACTAAAAGAACTAAAAAAGAAAAAAAAACTAAAAAAAGGAAAAAACTGAAAAATAAAGGAGAAAAAGAAAACTAAAAAAATATAAATAAAAATAAAAAAACTAAAAAGATAAAAACTTCAAAAAAAACTAAAAAGAAAAAAGAAAAAAACTAAAAAACCTAAAAAAAGGTAAAAACCAATAAAAAAAAACTAAAAACAAAAAAAAGGGAAAAAATTAAAAATTTATTTCATCATAAGTTTTCAACTGACGAAATTACAGACCGGGACATCGGGACACAAATGACGACCGGGACACCGGCACATAGGAATATGAATGACGACACTCAAAGAGAAAGCGACCGGGGACAAAAGGAATGTTCGATTAGCAATCAACAAAGCACCGGGACACAAATGACGACCGGGACACAGGGAGTATAAATGACGACCAGGATATAAGTAAAAAAAACTAAAAAAACTAAAAAAAAGGTAAAAACTACAAAAAAACTAAAAAGAAAAAAAAAGAAAAACTAATAAAAAAACTAAAAAATCTAAAAATCTAAATAAACTAAAAAAGAAAAAAAATAAAAAAGGAAAAAAATAAAGGAGAAAAACAAAACTAAAAACGAATGTATATACAGACCGGGACACCGGGATACAAATGACGACCGGGACACAGGGAATATAAATGACGACCGGGACACAGGGACACAACTACAACGGGGACGCCGGGGGGCACAGGGGGATATAAATGACGACCGAGACACGGGACACATGGAATATAAATGACGCCCGGGACACTCAAAGAGAAATCACAGACTGGGACACCGGGACACAAATGACGACCTGGACACAGGGACAAAACTACAAAGGGGATGCCGGGGGGCACAAGGGGATATATAAATGACGATGGCGACACAGGGAATGGTAGATTAGCAATCACCATCAACAAAGCTCAAGGGCAATCATTAGAATCATGAGGTATAGATCTGAATACGGATTGTTTTTCCCATGGACCATTATATGTTGCATTTTCAAGAGTCGGTAAACAATCTATTTATATGCACAGACAATGGGACAGCAAAGAATGTTGTATATTCGCAAGTTTTACGTAGTTAAAAACATATATATATATATATATATCTATATTCACAGGTGGGACATAGGGACACAACTACAATGGCGCGTAACTAATATGGCGCGTAACGACTTACGCGCGCGGGGGGGCTTGGGGGGGCGCGAAGCGCCCCCACCAACTAGGTGTTGGGGTGGCGCGAAGCGCCACCCCAACAGCTAGTATTATATTATATATGTATATATATTATATATATATATATTTATATATATTTTTCCTTTTTTATTTTTTTTTCTTTTTTAGTTTATTTTGATTTTTAGATTTTTTAGTTTTTTTATTAGTTTTTAGGTTTTTTTTTTTCTTTTTAGTTTTTTTGTAGTTTTTACCTTTTTTTAGTTTTTTTAGTTTTTTTTTTTACTTATGTCCAGGTCGTCATTTATACTCCCTGTGTCCCGGTCGTCATTTGTGTCCCGGTGCTTTGTTGATTGCTAATCGAACATTTTTTTTGTCCCGGTCCGCTTTCTCTTTGAGTGTCGTCATTTATATTCCCTATGTGCCGGTGTCCCCGGTCGTCATTTGTGTCCCGATGTCCGGTCTGTAATTTCGTCAGTTGAAAACATGACGTCAGTCGAAACACAAACATGACGTCACCCGACAGACAGACCCACACACACACTGACAACTTATTTTTATATATATAGATTGTTCCGATTTTTCATCCGTCACGATGGTCTAAGATTGAAAAGGATAAAGTTCAACTGGATGCAAAGTCAATTTATGTTTTTAACGACGTAAAACTTGTGAATATACAACATTCTTCGCTGCCCCATTGTCTGTGCATATAAATAGATTGTCAGGTTTACCGACTCTTGAACATGCAACATATAATTGTCCATGAGAAAAAACAATCCATATTCAGATCTATACCTCATGATTCTAATGATTGCCCGTGAGCTTTGTTGATGGTGATTGCTAATCGAACATTGCCTGTGTCCCCCGTCGTCATTTATATATCCCCCCTGTGCCCCCGGCGTCACCGTTGTAGTTGTGTCCCTGCGTCCCGGTCGTCATTTATATTCCCTGTGTCCCGGTCGTCATTCCGGTATACGTTTTTGAATTGGTATATGATGAAATTAATTTTTAATTTTTTCCCTTTTTTTCTTTTTAGTTTTTTTTATTGGTTTTTACCCTTTTTTTAGGTTTTTTAGTTTTTTCTTTATTCTTTTTAGTTTTTTTTTGAAGTTTTTATCTTTTTAGTTTTTTTATTTTTATTTATATTTTTTTAGTTTTCTTTTTCTCCTTTATTTTTCAGTTTTTTTCCTTTTTTTAGTTTTTTTCTTTTTTAGTTCTTTTAGTTTTTACCTTTTTTAGTTTTTTTTTAGTTTTTTTTAGTTTTTTTAGCTTTTTTTTAGCTTTTTTTAGTTTTTTTTATTAGTTTTTAGTTTATTTTATGGTTTTTTCCTTTTTTAGTTATTTTTTTTAGTTTTTTACCTTTATTTAGTTTTTTTTAGTTTTTAAGCTTTTTTAGATTTTTTTTATTTTTTTTTCTTTTTAGTTTTTTTTGTAGTTTTTACCTTCTTTAGATTTTTGCTTCTTTTATATTAATGCTAAAGCCAAAGTTCGAAACTTGGAACCTCCTGAACCTAGAACCTGGAACATAACGCCTTATCAACTCAGCTACATCGGCTTGAATACATTCGTTTTTGAATTGGTATATGATGAAATAATTCAGACGTCATATTATATGATGAAAAAAAAATTTAGTTTTTTTTCTTTTTTTTCTTTTAGTTTTTTTATTGGTTTTTACCTTTTTTTAGCTTTTTTATTTTTTTTTTTCGTTTTTTCTTTTAGTCTTCTTTTGTAGTTTTTATCTTTTTTATTTTTTTTTATTTTTATTCATATTTTTTTAGTTTTCTTTTTCTCTTTTATTTTTCAGTTTTTTCCTTTTTTTTAGTTTTTTTCTTTTTTAGTTTTTTAGTTTTTTTTAGTATCTTCATACCAATTTAAATTAGACACTGAAATTCCATTAATTTCTCATAGGAAATATTTTCTTTTCTTTTGTTTTCTTTGTTAAATCGTTATTTTTCCGAAGGAGCGTAAAAACCCTTCACAATTTTGGTACTTAATTTTCATATTTTACGTAATTTCACACATTTGCTAAGGAAACAAACAAGGAGCTACCTCTGCAGCAGCTATTGTTGCTGCAGATGCAAGATTGCGGCTCTAAAAACTTTAATAAAAAAAATTGACACAAGGATATGTAGAAAATAAACTTGTTTATCATAGACTAGCTGTTGGGTTGGCGCTTCGCGCCACCCCAACACCTAGTTGGTGGGGGCGCTTTGCGCAACCCCCCAAAGCCCCCCCGCGCGCGTAAGTCGTTACGCGCCATATTAGTTAGGCGCCATTGTAGTTGTGTCCCTGTGTCCCACCTGTGAATATATATATATATATATATATATATATATATATATATATATATATTATATATATATATATATATATATATATATATATATATACTAGCTGTTGGTGTGGCGCTTCGCGCCACCCCAACACCTAGTTGGTGGGGGCGCTTCGCGCACCCCCCAAGCCCCCCCGCGCGCGTAAGTCGTTACGCGCCATATTAGTTACGCGCCATTGTAGTTGTGTCCCTATGTCCCACCTGTGAATATAGATATATATATATATATATATATATATATATATATATATATATATATATATATATATATATATATATATATATATATATATATATATATATATATGTTTTTAACTACGTAAAACTTGCGAATATACAACATTCTTTGCTGTCCCATTGTCTGTGCATATAAATAGATTGTCAGGTTTACCGACTCTTGAACATGCAACATATAATGGTCCATGGGAAAACAATCCGTATTCAGATCTATACCTCATGATTCTAATGATTGCCCTTGAGCTTTGTTGATGGTGATTGCTAATCGACCATTCCCTGAGTCGCCATCGTCATTTATAATCCCCCTGTGCACCCCGGCGTCCCCTTTGTAGTTATGTCCCTGTGTCCCGGTCGTCATTTATATTCCCTGTGTCCCGGTCGTCATTTGTGTCCCGGTGTTCCAGTCTGTGATTTCTCTTTGAGTGTCCCGGGCGTCATTTATATTCCTTGTGTCCCGGTGTCCCGGTCGTCATTTATATCCCCCTGTGCCCCCCGGCGTCCCCATTGTAGTTGTGTCCCTGTGTCCCGGTCGTCATTTATATTCCCTGTGTCCCGGTCGTCATTTGTATCCCGGTGTCCCGGTCTGTATATACATTCGTTTTTTAGTTTTGTTTTTCTCCTTTATTTTTTTCCTTTTTTCTTTTTTTTTCTTTTTTAGTTTATTTAGATTTTTAGATTTTTTAGTTTTTTTTATTAGTTTTTAGTTTTTTTGTAGTTTTTACCATTTTTTTAGTTTTTTTAGTTTTTTTTTTTTACTTATGTCCTGGTCGTCATTTATACTCCCTGTGTCCCGGTCGTCATTTGTGTCTCGGTGCTTTGTTGATTGCTAATTTATATTATATTTATATTTATATTTTTTATATTTATTAATATTTTTTTAGTTTTCTTTTTCTCTTATTTTTCAGTTTTTTCCTTTTTTTTAGTTTTTTCTTTTTTAGTTTTTAGTTTTTTTTGTTTTTTACCTTTTTTTAGTTTTTTTAGTTTTTTTAGTTTTTTAGCTTTTTTAGTTTTTTTATTAGTTTTTAGTTTTTTTTTAGTTTTTTCAGTTTTTTTTTAGTTTTTAGTTTTTTACCTTTTTTTAGTTTTTTTTAGTTTTTTAGCTTTTTTAGTTTTTTTTCTTTAGTTTTTTTTGTAGTTTTTACCTTTTTTAGTTTTTTTTCTTCTTTTGTATTAGTGTGAAATAATTCAGACGTCATATGCGGACAAACACGACGTCACTCGACAGACAGACAGACAGACATAACCCACAAACAACTTATTTTTATATATATTTATTCATATTTTTTTAGTTTTCTTTTTCTCTTTTATTTTTCAGTTTTTTCCTTTTTTTTAGTTTTTTTCTTTTTTAGTTTTTAGTTTTTTTTAGTTTTTTACCTTTTTTTAGTTTTTTTTAGTTTTTTTAGTTTTTTAGCTTTTTTGTTTTTTTTTATTAGTTTTTATTTTTTTTGTAGTTTTTGCCTTTTTTTATTTTTTTCAGTTTTTTTTTAGTTATTAGATTTTTACCTTTTTTTAGTTTTTTTTAGTTTTTTAGCTTTTTTAGCTTTTTTTTTTCTTTTTAGTTTTTTTTTGTAGTTTTTACCTTTTTTAGTTTTTTTCTTCTTTTGTATTAGTGTGAAATAATTCAGACGTCATATGCGGACAAACATGACGTCACCTGATCCACACACAGATCCACACACAGACAACTTATTTTTATATATATAGATATATATATATATATATATATATATATATATATATATATATATATATATATATATATATATATATATATATATATTATATATATATATATATATATATATATATATATATATATATATATATATATATATATATATATATATATATATATTAATATATATATATATATTAATATATATATAAATAATATATATATATATGTATTTATATATATATATATATATATATATATATATATATATATATATTTATATATATATATATATATATATATATATATATATATATATATATATATATATATATATATATAAATATATATATATATATATATATATATATATATATATTATATATATATATATATATATATATATATATATATATATATATATATATATATTAAACTACGTAAAACATACAAATATACAACATTCTTTGCTGTCCCATTGTCTGTGCAACATAATAATTGTCCATGGGAAAACAATCCGTATTCAGATCTATACCGCATTTTTCTAACGATTGCCCTTGAGCTTTGTTGACGGTGATTGCTAATCAAACATTCCCTGTGTCCCCGTCGTCATTTTTATATCCCCCTGTGCCCCCGGCGTCCCCGTTGTAGTTGTGTCCCTGTGTCCTGGTCGTCATTTATATTCCCTGTGTCCCGGTCGTCATTTGTGTCCCGGTGTCCTGGTCTGTAGTATCATCTTATAATGACGTCATATACAAAGCCTTATATACTTATAATGACGTCAAATGCAAACCCATAAACAAACAAACATGCATATATACAACTTATTTTTATACATATAGATACAGTTTCTTCTTTAGTTTTTTTTCTTTTTTAGTTTTTTCTTTTTTTTAGTTTCTTCTTTTTATTGATTTGTTTTCTTCAATTTGTCAATGTTCATTCTAACATTGACACTTGGAAAAATCTTTACGTGCCAAGCATGCTAAAGCTCCAACAATTTATATTAAACCTCAATAATGGGGTATCTGTTTTAAGGTTTTCGAATTACTTTAATCTATTGTCAAAATATATTGAAATATTTGTGCAATTCCCAGTTTTTTTAGTTTTTTTCTTTTTTTTAGTTTTTTAGCTTTTTTAAGTTTTTTTTCTTTTTAGTTTTTTATCTTTTTATTTTTTTACGTTTTTTCTTTTTAGGTTTTTTCTTTTTTTAATTTTTTTTTTATTTTTTATTTTTTTTAGTTTTTTCTTTTTAGTTTTTTTTAGTTTTTTACCATTTTTCTTTTTTCGAATTACTTTAATCTATTGTCAAAATATTTCGAAATATTTATGCAATTTCCAGTTTTTACATTCTAGTTTGTTTTCTTTTATATATATAGAAGATACAATCTGGCGTAACGGACAGACAACTTATTTTTATATATATAGATATATATATATATATATATATATATATATATATATATATATATATATATATATATATATATATATATATATATATATATATATATATATATATATACAGACCGACGTCAGTCGACCCAAACGTCCCAGTCGTCATTTGTGTCCCAGTGTCCCAGTCTGTAATTTCTCTTTGAGTGTCCCGGTCGTCATTATATTCCCTCTGTCTCGGTCTGTATATACATTTGTTTTTGAATTGATAGAGGATGAAATAAATTTTTTGTTTTTTCCCTTTTTTCTTTTTAGTATTTTTGGTTTTTACCTTTTTTTAGCTTTTTTATTTTTTTATTTTTTCTTTTTAGTTTTTTTTGTAGTTTTTTCCTTTTTTAGTTTTTTTTTATTTTTGTTTTTTAGTTTTCTTTTTCTCCTTTATTTTTCAGTTTTTTTCCTTTTTTTTAGTTTTTTTTTCGTTTTCAGACTTTTGTCTTGATGCTGAGGCCAAGGTTCGAACCTGGAACCTCTCGAACCTAGAACCTGGAACATGACCATTTACCAACTCAGCTACTTCGGCTTGAATACATTTACTCTTTTTAGTTTTTTTCTATTTTTATTTTTATTTTTTCTAATTTTATTTTTCTCCTTTATTTTTCAGTTTTTTCCTTTTTTTAGTTTTTTTTCTTTTTCAGTTTTTAGTTTTATTAGTTTTTAGTTGTTTTTTTCTTTTTTAGTTTTTTTGTAGTTTTTACCTTTTTTAGTTTTTTTTTCTTCTTTTGTATTAATGCTAAAGCCAAGGTTCGAACCTGGAACCTCTCGGACCTAGAACCTGGAACATAACGCTTTACCAACTCAGCTACTTCGGCTTGAATACATTTACCTTTCTTAGTTTTTTTATTTTTATTTTTATTTTTTTTAGTTTTCTTTTTCTCCTTTATTTTTCAGTTTTTTTCCTTTTTTTAGTTTTTTTTCTTTTTCAGTTTTTAGTTTTTTTTAGTTTTCTAGTTGTTTTTTATTAGTTTTCAGTGTTTTTTTTCTTTTAAGTTTTTTTTTGTAGTTTTTACCTTTTTTTAGTTTTTTCTTTAGTTTTTTTTTCTTTTTTAGTTTTTAGTTTTTTACCTTTTTTAATTTTTTGTGTAGTTTTTACCTTTTTTAGTTTTTTTCTTCTTTTGTATTAATACTAAAGCCAAGGTTCGAACCTGGAACCTCTCGGACCTAGAACTCGTTTTTGTGTATTCTTGTTATACCAGCCACTTAGTAGAGAAGGAAAAATCGTAGAAACCCGGAAGAGGGCTCATAAAATTATGAATTAAAAGTTTCAATGCCAAAAGTTTCAAAAGTGATATGATGAAAATAAAATGCAGTTCTCACAAAAAGCTACATTTTCGTATTTTTTACACAATATTATTCATATGATTATTCATGAATATTTGGAACGTCCTTACATGGTTTGGAGCCAATCCCATGGTCCTGACTGCCCTGGCCCTAAAATTGAATATATAACATCATCATAGGTGTAAGTTGTCACCAAAATTTGTCACCATAGCAATCGCTTGTGAAGTCCCTGATGTAAAGAAGAGCTTAATGAAGATCTTCGAATCTATGGGGTTTTCGGTCAAAATTTTTTTTTATAAAAGTTCTTAGAGCAGCAAACTTGCCTCTGCAGCAGCAATAGCTGCTGCAGAGGTAGCACCTTGTTTGTTTGCTTAAAAAATATATAAAATGACGTAAAATATGGAAATTAAGCTCAAAAACTGTGAGAGGTTTTTACACTGCTTCGGAAAATATAAATATTTAACAAATAAAAAGAAAGAACAGAAAATATTTCCTATGAGAAATTGATGGAATTTCAGTCACTAATTTTAATTTGTATAAAGAAATTTTTTGCAAATACAGACAAACCCAGGCAAGGGCTGTGTGCATTTTCAAGCGATGGCAGCATTAGATCTAAAATATTACAATACAATACCTTAAAATGATACAAAGAAGTAATATTGACTTTGGATCTCTTTTCGAGAGCTATCACGCGAAAATGGTTACTGAAGAACCTTGGAGTCTTCTCGGTGCTCTGATTTTCCTGGATTTTTTGTTGGTCATTGGTAATGTTTGGTTTAGAGCGTTGTCGTGCGTCTTACTGGCAGTACACTATGGATTCCTATTCATAAGGATGCGAGAGCATAACGCCATCTCTGGGAAGGCTGGTATAGTGCTTGTACTTAGAGGAATATTTTCTGAGGATAGAAACTATGAGTTTTCTTTGGCAGAGATACGCGAACTTGGGCCGTATTTTCTACATTTTGTTGTGTGGAGCGTTATACTAATTAGCGGTAATTGGTGGGAAACGCTTGTTGCGCTTGTATGCATAAGTTCTCTGTATTTAGAAATATTTTATTCACTTCTAGGTTCTAATGGTAAGAACTAGTAACAAGTATATTTTTACCGTCCAACGTCACCTTAGCCCCTTCAAAAAAATATGAAGTTTTTCTATATAGTCCAACTCGAAGCCTAACACACAAGAGGGTATACAGAAACATTTCTTGGTCCTACTGGTAAGAAATATTGACGAATATATTTCTACTGTCCAACGTCACCATAGTTTCTCCAAAAACAACATGAAGTTTTCCTATAAAGTCCCTCTCTATTCCCAAAACAGGACATATCCAAATTAAGCCCAAGTTTTGTGGAAAAGTGAAAAATTTAATTTATAATTAAAAAAATTGATGATACGCTTGTGGACATCGGGAGCTTTGTGTGAGCTACTAGAAGCAATTTTAACTGGGAGATGTTAAAATTAGGCTCATTTTGTTTGCAAAAACTAATGTTCTATTTTTATTACAAGAATCTTATTAATACACTTGGGAACATGGGCTACTAGAAGCGAGTTTAAAAGGAGACATGTTGGAATTAGCCCCAAGTATTTTGGGAAAATTAAAATATTACTCCTTATTACAAGAATTTTGATGATACACTTTGGGACATCGGCTCCTAGAAGCGAATTTAACGGGAAACTGTGAATTTTGAGGACAATTATTTGGAAAAACTAAAATTTTATATCCATTTAAAGAAAATTCTCAGCAAGAACCCTCCATAAGAGGGTGAGGGAAGGAGCTGCTCCAAGCAAGCTTTGCCCTGAATATGTTGTCACTTCAAGACCTGCACCCTTCAAGCAGTGTGAAGTTTTATCCCCTTCTGCACCCTTCAAGTCCCATGGCAATGAAGTTGCCGGTTCATCCAGACCTTTGCCTCATGATATTTTGTGTCTCGGATCTTCTGCGAAAGGAAAAACCAATACTGCCGTGGGACTTGAAACTTCACAAGTTTTAAACTAACCTAACCTGAGGTTAGGTTAGTTTGGTTAGATGAAAGTAGAACCATTTCATCCATTTAGAATAATTGTGGCTAACTGTAGAAAAAGCAAAGACAG
The DNA here is from genome assembly GCF_032884065.1 of Artemia franciscana. NCBI lineage: Eukaryota > Metazoa > Arthropoda > Branchiopoda > Anostraca > Artemiidae > Artemia > Artemia franciscana. The sequence goes on from NW_027063021.1 coordinate 10,781, forward strand.
ATAGTCCAATTGAGTGTACTCTACTCCTTCTGCGTGTTGTACTCTATGTCACGAAAAGGAAAATACGGTGGCATCTTCTGATATTCTGCCATCCCCTCATGAAGATTTAGTTGCCTTCGCTGACGACAGCAATATCCTATGTGCTGAAGCCACGGAACAAGCTTTAGAGGTTAAACTTCACATGCTTATGAAGCGGTCTTACCACTGGTTTGATACTAACCGACTTGCTTTAAATATCGCTAAATCACACTTTCTCATATTTTCTAGAACTGGCAAGGTATGCCGTCCTTATCAACTATATATACCTCGAAAGGACTTTTGTTTCGATCTAATGTAAGATATGTGCGTTTCATTGCAATTTCGTTAGATGAGAATCTTTCTTTCAGAAGCCACATCAAGATAGTCCTAGCAAAAATATCACGTAATCTTGGGATTATTTGGAAACTTAGACACATTTTTCCTGGATCTATTCTTCGGAAACTGTATTTTTCACTTATTCAGCCATAATTAACTTGCTGCAACTCGATTTGGATGTCTACTTCCCAGTCTGTGCTCCATCCGATTAACTCATCAGTAACTCAAAGTAACTCATCAAAAGGCTAGACAGCTAATTAACGAATTTAATATAAGACATCGAAAAGTACTTTTGAATACTTATGCCCTCTATGTCGTCTCTTGCTCTTCAATGATTTTCAACTATCTTCATGGTGAACTGCCTCGCTGTTTCAATTCTTTCTTTCCCGATTTAGTTAATTCAAGGAGCTCTCATAATCTACGCAATAAAGACCACCTACTATTACCTCAACCTAAGAATGTCAGATCAGATTTTAGTCCCCGAATAGCATGTAGCAGTGCTGCAACAAGTACTCCAAATTTTTACTTAAGTATTAAGTACTCATTGTTTTTTACTTAAATATCAAGTAATAAGTACTTTCAAAATTCTTACTTAAGTATCAAATATCGTACTTGCCAAAATTTTACTTAAGTAATACCTCAAGCACTACTTCAAGTATTTATTCTATATATGTTATTCATATGTTATGTTGCTCTTCAATGATTTTCAACTATCTTCATGGTGAACTGCCTCGCTGTTTCAATTCTTTCTTTCCCGATTTAGTTAATTCAAGGAGCTCTCATAATCTACGCAATAAAGACCACTTACTATTACCTCAAACTTAGAATGTCAGATCAGATTTTAGTCCCCGAATAGCATGTAGCAGTGCTGCAACAAGTACTCCAAATTTTTACTTAAGTATTAAGTACTTATTGTTTTTTACTTAAATATCAAGTAATAAGTACTTTCAAAATTCTTACTTAAGTATCAAATATCGTACTTGCCAAAATTTTACTTAAGTAATACCTCAAGCACTACTTCAAGTATTTATTCTATATATGTTATTCATATGTTATTCGTTATCCCAATATATATATATCTATATATATAAAAATAAGTTGTCTGTGGATGGATGTGTGGATGGATGTGTGGATGGATGTGTCAGGTGACGTCACCTGAAAAAACTGGATTAGGTGACGTCAAAACTGAAAAAACTAAAAAAAGGCAAAAACTACAAAAAAAACTAAAAACTAATAAAAAAAATAAAAAAGCTAAAAAACTAAAAAAACTATAAAGGTAAAAACCAATAAAAAACTAAAAAAAAAACTGAAAAAACTAAAAAAAGGCAAAAACTACAAAAAAAAACTAAAAACTAATAAAAAAAGTAAAAAAGCTAAAAAACTAAAAAAACTAAAAAAACTAAAAAAAGGTAAAAAACTAAAAAAAATAAAAAATAAAAAAAAACTAAAAAAAAGGAAAAAACTGAAAAATAAGCTAAAATAAAGGTAAAAACCAATAAAAAACTAAAAAAAAAAAGGAAAAAACTAATAAATGACGACACTCAAAGAGAAAGCGACCAGGACAAAAAACTAAAAAAAAAGGCAAAAACTACAAAAAAACTAAAAACTAATAAAAAAAATAAAAAAGCTAAAAAACTAAAAAAACTAAAAAAAGGTAAAAAACTAAAAAAACTAAAAACTAAAAAAAAACTAAAAAAGGTAAAAACTAAAAGAACTAAAAAAGAAAAAAATAAATGACGACACTCAAAGAGAAAGCGACCAGGACAAAAGGAATGTTCGATTAGCAATCAACAAAGCACCGGGACACAGGGAGTATAAATGACGACCAGGACACAAGTAAAAAAAAAAATTAACAAAACTAAAAAGAAGGTAAAAACTACAAAAAAACTAAAAAGAAAAAAAACTAAAAACTAATAAAAAAACTAAAAAATCTAAAAATCTAAATAAACTAAAAAAGAAAAAAAAAGGAAAAAAATAAATGAGAAAAACAAAACTAAAAAACGAATGTATATACAGACCGGTACACCGGGATACAAATGACGACCGGGACACAGGGAATATAAATAACGACCGGGACACAGGGACACAACTACAACGGGGACACCGGGGGAAACAGGGGGATATAAATGACGACCGGGACAAAAAAACTAAAAAGAAATAAAAACTAAAAACTAATAAAAAAAACTAAAAAATCTAAAAATCTAAATAAGCTAAAAAAGAAAAAAAAAGGAAAAAAATAAAGGAGAAAAACAAAACTAAAAAACGAATGTATATACAGACCGGGACACCGGGATACAAATGATGACCGGGACCCGGGACACAGGGAATATAAATGACGACCGGGACACAGGGACACAACTACAACGGGGACACCGGGGGAAACAGGGGGATAACCTGACAATCTATTTATATGCAAAGACAATGGGACAGCAAAGAATGTTGTATATTCGCAAGTTTTACGTAGTTAAAACCATATATATATATATATATCTATATTCACAGGTGGGACATAGGGACACAACTACAATGGCGCGTAACTATTATGGCGCGTAACGACTTACGCGCGCGGGGGGGCTTGGGGGGGGCGCGAAGCGCCCCCACCAACTAGGTGTTGGGGTGGCGCGAAGCGCCACCCCAACAGCTAGTATATATATATATATATATATATATATATATATATATATATATATATATATATATTGGGGTGGCGCTTCGTGCCACCCCAACACCTAGCTGGTGGGGGTGCTTTGCATCCCTCCAATCCCCCCGCGCGCATAAGTCGTTACGCGCCATTGTAGTTGTGTCCCTGTGTCCCACCTGTGAATACATATACATATATATGTTTTTAACTACGTAAAACAGGCGAATATACATTGTCATTGTAGGTTCTTCAGTCATTTTACAATTAGAAATTTCTCTTTCAACGGTCTTCTTACAATTAAAAATTTGTCTTTGAACGATATTCTTAAATACCTGTGTCCTGGTCGTCATTTATATTGCCTGTGTCCCGGTCGTCATTTGTGTCCCGGTATCCCAGTCTGTAATTTCTCCTTGAGTGTCCCGGTCGTTATTTATATTCCCTCTGTCCCGGTCGTCATTTGTGTCCCGGTCTGTAATTTCTCTTTGAGTGTTTTTTCTTGTTAGTATTTTTTAGTTTTTTACATTTTTTCTTTTTTCAGTTTTCTTTTTCTTCTTTATGTTTCAGCTTCACTATGAAATACATATCGCCGAACCTTTTTTTTTAACTAAAATCTGGTAGGCATTGATGACCTTATCCAAGTCAAGATCCCAAACCCAATCATCATCGCTATCATTTTCAGTTTTGATATGTTTTGACTCTCGCTGTCCAGGTGGATCTTCATCTAACTGCGCGGTTTTGCGTTCTTTAGCCTCAAGCCTGTTTCCTTGCTGTTCTTTTGATTCCTCGGCACGCTTTCTTTTCTGACTTTCTCTATCAGCAGCAAGTTTTTTGGCATAGACTCTTTGAGCATCTTCATCGGCTTTTGCCATTGTAAGTTCATCAGTCATTTTAAACTTAAACATTAATAGATTTCTACGTGAACATATATGTCTTAAATATCTTTAATGACGTCACCGTCATAGCAAAAATGACGACAACTAACTTCATGACGCCAGTCGATACAGAAACATGACGTCACCTGATCCACAGACAGACAACTTATTTTTATATATATAGATAGATTGATATAATTCTAAAATTGTCAGGTAATTTTCTATTTTGAAATAAAAACTAAAAATTATTGCTCATACAACATAAATATTTTTGATATTTACATAATAGCTTTAGTGGTTCTGGACTGAAAACTAAATATGCTAATCAAATTGGGAATTGCAATCTTTTAAGTTGAAAAGCAGATCCATTGGAATCATGAGAATGCGTGGAATAAGAAAAGCCTCACCCTCAAAAGGCCCTGTCAAGATTGTTGCCTCTATTACGTTATAACAGACGTTATAGACAGACACGTCATTTGTGTCCCGGTGTCCCGGTCTGTAGTTTCGTTAGTCGACAAACATGACGTCAGACGACAAACAACTTCATGACGACATACAGCTCAATCCTTATAATGACGTCAGTCGACAAACATGACGTCAGTCGACACACAAACATGACGTCAGTCGACAGACAGACAAACAACTTATTTTTATATATATATAGATATATATATATATATATATATATATATATATATATATATATATATATATATATATATATATATATATATATATATATATATATATATATATAGTTTTCAGTCCAGAACCAATAAAGCTATTATGTAAACATCAAAAATATTTATGTTGTCTGAGCAATAATTTTTTGTTTTTATTTCAAAATAGAAAATTACCTGAATATTTTAGAATTAGTTTTGTTTTTTGTTAGGTTCCTGCTATTCAACGCGTGACTTCAACTCGTCACGCATTAGTGAAAATTATAAGATGTCTACTTGGAATAATTATGTTGAAAGTGCTCAAAGAGCTACTCAAAGAGTCTATGCCAAAAAACTTGCGGCTGATAGAGAAAGTAAGACTCAAAGAGTCTATGCCAAAAAACTTGCTGCTGATAGAGAAAGTCAGAAAAGAAAGCGTGCCGAGGAATCAAAAGAACAGCAAGGAAACAGGCTTGAGGCTAAAGAACGCAAAACCGCGCAGTTAGATGAAGATCCACCTGGACAGCGAGAGTCAAAACATATCAAAACTGAAAATGATAGCGATGATGATTGGGTTTGGGATTTTGACTTGGATAAGGTCATCAATGCCTACCAGATTTTAGTTAAAAAAAACAAAGGTTCGGCGATTTGTATTTCATAGTGAAGCTGAAAAATAAAGAAGAGAGTGATCTATTGTCGTATGTACAAAATAACATTTCCAAGTTAACGTCGGAACAAAAAGACATTTATGATACGGGAGATTTCAGGCAAACATTACCTATAATACCTAGATCAACTCCTGCAGACGAAATGAATGCTTGCCTGAAAAATTCTAATTTATGGGCACACGTAAAAATATTAAAATTAACTACAAATATGCGTGTCCGATTGCAAAACGATGACTCTGGTCAAACATTTTCAGATCAATTGCTGGCAATTGGAAACGGAAAGCTCCCAGTAGACTCAATTTCAGGACGTATACAACTACCTGCTGATTTCTGTAATTTAGTGACGTCCAAAAATGAATTGATTGAAAAAGTATTTCCGAATATTCTAAAAAATTATAAAAATAATAAATGGCTAAGTGACGTCATGTTTCTGTGTCGACTGACGTCATGAAGTTAGTTGTCGTCATTTTTGCTATGACGGTTACGTCATTAAAGATATTTAAGACATATATGTTCACGTAGAAACCTATTAATGTTTAAGTTTAAAATGACTGATGAACTTACAATGGCAAAAGCCGATGAAGATGCTCAAAGAGTCTATGCCAAAAAACTTGCTGCTGATAGAGAAAGTCAGAAAAGAAAGCGTGCCGAGGAATCAAAAGAACAGCAAGGAAACAGGCTTGAGGCTAAAGAACGCAAAACCCCGCAGTTAGATGAAGATCCACCTGGACAGTGAGAGTCAAAACATATCAAAACTGAAAATGATAGCGATGATAATTGGGTTTGGGATTTTGACTTGGATAAGGTCATCAATGCCTACCAGATTTTAGTTAAAAAAACAAAGGTTCGGCGATATGTATTTCATAGTGAAGCTGAAAAATAAAGAAGAGCGTGATCTATTGTCGTATGTACAAAATAACATTTCCAAGTTAACGTCGGAACAAAAAGACATTTATGATACGGGAGATTTCAGGCAAACATTACCTATAATACCTAGATCAACTCCTGCAGACGAAATGAATGCTTGCCTGAAAAATTCTAATTTATGGGCACACGTAAAAATATTAAAATTAACTACAAATTTGCGTGTCCGATTGCAAAACAATGACTCTGGTCAAACATTTTCAGATCAATTGCTGGCAATTGGAAACGGAAAGCTCCCAGTAGACTCAATTTCAGGACGTATTCAACTACCTGCTGATTTCTGTAATTTAGTGGCGTCCAAAAATGAATTGATTGAAAAAGTATTTCCGAATATTCTAAAAAATTATAAAAATAATAAATGGCTAAAGAGCGATTCTCGCACCCAACAATATAGACGTCCACGAAATCAACAATATTGTTTTGACCAAGATTCGAGACCAGGCAGTCCTTTAAAAGTCAGTCGACACAGTTTTGGATCCAAATGAAGCGGTTAATTATCCATCTGAATTTTTAAATTCCATAGATCTTTCAGGGTTTCCACCACACGTGCTACAACTAAAAATAGGCGTAACAATAATACTTTTAAGAAGTATCAACCCACTAAAGCTTTGCAATGGCACGCGAGTTGCCGTAAAAAAAACAATGGAAAACCTAATAGAGGCCACAATCTTGACAGGGCCTTTTGAGGGTGAGGCTGTTCTTATTCCTCGCATTGCCATGATTCCAACGGATCTGCCTTTTCAATTTAAAAGATTGCAATTCCCAATTCGATTAGCATTTGCAATCACCATTAACAAAGCTCAAGGTCAGTCATTAGAAAAATGTGGTATAGATCTTAATACTGATTGTTTTTCCCATGGACAATTGTACGTTGCATGTTCGAGGGTCGGTAAACCTGACAATCTATTTATATACAGCGACAATTGGACAGCGAAGAATGTTGTATATTCGCAAGTTTTACGCAGTTAATTTGTATTGTATCTATCTATCTATCTATCAATATAAAAACGAGTTGTGTGTATGCATGTTTGTTTGTTTGTAAAAAGAGCGTTTGCATATGACGTCATTATTAGTACATACGGCTTTGTATATGCACAGACAATGGGAAAGCCAAGAATGTTGTATATTCGCAATTTTTACGTAGTTTAACTCCTGCAGACGAAATGAATGCTTGCCTGAAAAATTCTAATTTATGGGCACACGTAAAAATATTAAAATTAACTACAAATATGCGTGTCCGATTGCAAAACGATGACTCTGGTCAAACATTTTCAGATCAATTGCAGGCAATTGGAAACGGAAAGCTCCCAGTAATGGGAAAGCCAAGAATGTTGTATATTCGCAATTTTTACGTAGTTTGAAACACATATATAAATCTATCTATATTCACAGGTGGGACACAGGGATACAACTACAGTGGCGCGTAACTAATATGGCGCGTAACGACTTACGTGCGCAGGGGGGCTTGGGGGGGGGGTGCGAAGCGCCCCACCAACTAGGTGTTGGGGTGGCGCGAAGCGCCACCTCAACAGCTAGTATATATATATATATATATATATATATATATATATATATATATATATATATATATATATATATATATATATATATATATATATATATATATATATATATATATATATATATATATATATATATATATATATATATATATATATATGTATATATATATATATATATATATATATATATATATATATATATATATATATATATATATATATATATATATATATATATATATATATATATATATATATATATACTAGCGCCCCACCAAGCCCCCCCGCGCGCGTAAGTCGTTACGCGCCATATTACTTACGCGCCATTGTAGTTGCGTCCCTGTGTACCACCTATGAATATAGATAGATTTATATATGTGTTTTGAACTACGTAAAACTTACGAATATACATCATTCTTGGCTTTCCCATTGTCTGTGCATATACAAAGCCTTATGTACTTATAATGACGTCATTTACCAACATGCATACACACAACTCGTTTTTATAGTATCGATAGATAGATATACATATATGTATGTATATGTATATCTATCTATCGTATCGATAGATAGATATACATACATATACAATACAAATTAACTACGTAAAACTTGCAAATATACAACATTCTTCGCTGTCCAATTGTCGCTGCATATAAATAGATTGTCAGGTTTACCGACCCTCGAACATGCAACGTACAATTGTCCATGCGAAAAACAATCATTATTAAGATCTATACCACATTTTTCTAATGATTGAACCTTGAGCTTTGTTGATGGTGATTGCAAATGCTAATCGAATTGGGAATTGCAATCTTTTAAATTGAAAAGGCAGATCCCGCGAGAAATAAGAACAGCCTCATCCTCAAAAGGCCCAGTAAAGATTGTGGCCTCTATTACGTTTTCCATTGTTTTTTACGGCAAGTCGCGTGCCATTGCAAAGCTTTGGTGGGTTGATATTTCTTAACAGTATTATTGGTACGCCTATTTTTAGTTGTAGCACGTGTGTTCGAAACCCTGAAAGATCCACGGAACTGAAAAATTCAGATGGATAATTAACTGCCTCATTTGGTTCCAAGACTGTGTCGACTGATTTTTAAAGGACTGCCTGGTCTCGAATTTTGGTCAAAACAACGTTTTTGATTTCGTTGACGTCTATATTTTTGGGTGCAAGAATCGTTCTTTCACTTGGCCATTTATTATTTTTATAATTTTTAAGAATATTCGAAAATACTTTTTCGATCAATTCATTTTTGGACGTCACTAAATTACAGAATTCAGCAGGTAAGTTGTATACGTCCTGAAATTGAGTCTACTGGGAGCTTTCCGTTTCCAATTGCCAGCAGTTGATCTGAAAATGTTTGACCAGAGTCATCGTTTTGCAATCGGACACGCATATTTGTAGTTAATTTTAATGTTTTTACGTGTGCCCATAAATTAGAATTTTTCAGGCAAGCATTCATTTCGTCTGCAGGGGTTGATCTAGGTATTATATGTAATGTTTGCCTGAAATCTCCCGCAAGCAATATTAATGTGCTGCCAAAGGGTTTCGAATTCCCTCGCAAATCTTTCAAGCATTGATCCAGAGCCTCTAGCAATTTTTAGTGTGCCATTGTGCACTCGTTCCAAATAATAAGTTTGCATTGCTGCAATACTTTACTCATCCCAAATGATTTGGAAATATTGCACGTGGGAGTTTCTGTAGAATGCAAATTCAGAGGCAATTTCAAAGCGGAATGAACAGTTCTTCCACCAGGCAGTAACGTTGCGGCTATTCTGGACGACGCAACTGCCAACGCTATATCATCTTTCGATCAAATTGATGCAAGAATCAGTTTTATCACAAACGTTTTACTAGTGCCACCTGGCGCATCCAAAAAGAAAATTCCTCCAACGTTGTTATCGACACAATGCATTATCGTATCATAAACGTCTTTTTGTTCCGACGTTAACTTGGAAATGATATTTTGTACATACGACAATAGATCTGTAACTTTGTTCACGATCCAATTCTACACATGTCGAAACAGCAGCGGTACGATTAGGTGAAGGCATTCCCAAATCCTGAAGAAGTTTGTTTGCCATATATACGCACAAATCTTCTATATTAACTAAACTGTAGTTATAAATTTCTGATGTAAAATCAAAAGTCATATCTGACGTCTCTAACCGTTTTCGATGGAGTATATTTTCGGAATTTCCGATTTATATTTTTCCCATAACTCTGTAGGAGCTGAAGGAGAGCGTGTTTTTAGTATGATTCCAAACAATGCACGAATTTGACTTGGAGTTGACGTTTTGCACGCATCATTGATGCAGTTATCCTAGTGTCGGTCATTCTCCAATAAATTCAGAGCTTGGCATGCACTACGGTAAGTGTCATGTATAGTACCGTTTACAGTTCTCAAATACTCAAAGGACGTCGGACCTTGTACATTCACCACAAGCAGGTGTAGAAAGAAGCATTCATGTTGATTGGTGTGAACGGTGTAGAGTCTTCCTATCGTGGTATCTTTGAAGATGGTAGGCTGGCCGTCGACTGATTTTAGTATCCCACGTGTAATACGAAGGCACTTCAGTATACAGCAGTTTTTTTGCAAAAGAATCATTTTTGCATAGCAAAAAGAAAGCAGTTAATTTTGTATCCGGTGGATTCAGGGCTCTTTGTTGCACGTTGGATTCCGAAAAATAAACACGTTGACCACTCTGTAAATGTACCGCTAAGTGAACAACAGCTGGACTACGTTCATGTATTGGAAATGAAAGAATTCGCCAAACAGCTTCATTACTGCTTGTGTATCTTCCAGTTTTTGAACTTAAAAGAACCGATATTTCCTTTCTTTGGAATTAATTGAGGTTGGCCACTCGTGCAAATTGGAGGCTTAAGGAGCAGCCTTTACTTTTAGTATTGGCCCAAGGGATCATGAATACACTCACAAATTTATTTTGGGTGACACTGGATGTAGAAAAAATAAAGAAGGAAAAAAAGAACAATTCAAAGTCAAAACATGAGATAGGGACTGAGACTCACTCTATCAAAGTTTTTGTAGTTTTTGAGCTCTTCTTACTGCTGGGGCTCCGTCTTTTTCTTAGACTTATTGATGTTCTTCCTACTGTAGCTCTATTATTTTGCATCATGACATTCAGCTCAGAAATCAATAAAATGCACAATTCTCAGTTGACTGAACTCCATTGAGCAGAAGGCTTTCGAGAAAACACTAATAGTAGGTGAAAGGATTACAGGCCCTATTATTTTAATTACATTGTTGAAGCAATCTTAAAATTTGTCTCTTTTTTAGGAATAATTCAACACGGTGGTACACCAACAAAATGTAATCAAACTTAAGGGTTCTTTGAAAAGGATTTATAAGATGGCAATTCCTGTCCATATTAATGAACAAAAAAATAAAGGGATGTAGTTAGGGTTGTATATCGGTGGTTTAACCATGACACGTATGTATCTATGCCCAGATTTCAAAAGGTTTTCGAAGAAAGATCCTCCGGATATACATTCCCTGTGTGTAATAGAATTCCTGCCGAATTGCGAGTTGCTGGTCTCCTGTCTTTTAAAATGATCTGTTGTTCTTTCGTGAAGTTTATCCTTCTTCACATGTAAATGTTGGTTAGCAAAATTATGTAAGCCTTTAAAATTTTAATGTATCCAGTGATAATACTTCATCAAGTCATCTTTTCAGTTTTCAGTACACTCGGGTCTATTAAAAACAAATTATCGCCTCAAAACCAAATACGCGCTATGGCCCTGCATCTCCACTTTTCGATACAACCATGGCCCCTGCCAACAAAATATCCTTACATGTTCCCAGCTTTTCATCCAAGAGTAAACCACTCCAATCCCACACATAGAAAATACTCAATAATGGCTAAAATCACTTATCTATGTAAGTTGTTTATTCAATTTAAACTAAATCAAAACAAGAAATTTTTCTTATTCTCTTTGAAAGAACCAAGAGAGCTCCTACCTCTCAATTAAAGTGGTAGGGTATTGTAAGCCTTATCGCAGACGGTGGTTGACTTCTCTTAAACGAAAACTCAATAGATACACAAAAAGGGAAGCTGGATAAACTGTAGATTCAAATCATATACCCAATACAATATTTGAAGAAATAATGCACTTCAATGGAGAGTTAGATTGATAATTGTTTGATTTCATGAAAATATAAACTAGCTCTTCAACACAAAAAAAATAGACTAATAAGAAAACAACACGACAACTTTTGAACCCTAAGGTAAGTGGAAAAAATAAACACTTTATAGGCATCTTCATAAACTAACTAATGTTATTACCCCTTCAGATGAAACAACAGATAAAGAAATGAGACAACATTACTCTAAAGTAAGGTTTTGAATCAATTTCAGCTTTAATTCACCTTTTTAGTCCAAAAATCTGAAATTCAGGAATAAACTTATAAAATGAAGGGGCATCAGGATACAAGCAGCAACTAGCGGACGTATAAGGTACATGGATGCCAAAATTTTGACATTTAATCCTTCAATTTTTTACAGCTTCTGTAAAATCATTATACAATCCATTGGCAAAGCGTGATAACCAGAATTCTGAGAAGCCTTTAAGGCACTTGCTATCTTGAAGCCATCTATATCTTTCCTCTTCAACTTCTAGTTCAGTTTCCTTAGGTGTAGCTTTTCTATTCAAGATGAACGCCCAGACTGTGTAGCACAATAGGGCTATAAGCCCTAAAACCCAGAAAAGGGCAATGAATCGAGGAATGGGTTTAGATATGGTTTCCCCACCAAAGCGAATAACAATTAGAAACTCTGTAAAAACAATAGTTAGAAGAGTCCAGGACTGACGGCCAAAACTTTTACAACCAGGATCGTCAAGATACTGAAAAACTTCTCGTAGCGCAACAGCACCCCAGAAGAGCATGACTAACAATCTGGCTAAATTCAGCCAATGATCAGGTGGAATCCAAAGAAAAAACTTCAAATAGAAAGTGTTCAATTCTGTTAATAAAAACACAAAAACAATGGTCAATGTAGCTCCCCAACGCCCTAAGCTAGATAAGGGTCTCCATTCAAATTTAATAAAATCATATGGTCCTAACTGAGCAAATATTCTCTTTAGCTTTCCTCTGTAAGTGGGAATATTCCATAACCCTCTCCAATGATACTTTTTCATACTAAAATATTCCAGAGTATACAGGCCACAAACTATTCCAAGCCCATTACAGACTAGAACGTCCATGATCCAATGATCCCACCAACATTCAGAGAAATTAGGAAGCTGATGCTCTAGTGTGTATTCGAGAATTTCAAACATAACTGATATAACTGTGCACAGCCACCAATCCCTCAAAACAAGAGTCTTTAACAACCAACCAAAAAAATGTGTAGGAACAAAAACATCCAACTTGTTCCGTACATTGTGCCACAGATCATCAGGAATCGACGGGTCATATATAAGACAACTTCCATCATACGATATTTCATCTAATTCTTTACCAAGGTTCTTATCAAAATGCTTAAGCAGTTTTCTTGCATCATTTGGAGATTGAAAGAGAGCAAAGATGAGGGACAACTCATATAGTATACTTAAACAGAAAAATAATCTCCATAGGGCTGGATGGGGCCATCTGAATGGGCCATCTGGCATAATGGTTACACCTAAGGCAATAAAGACTCCAAGAGCAGCAATGACTCCTCTCGTACTATTGCGATCAGTGTCATTGGTGATAGGTTCAAAAGCTGCATAGACTAGAACAATGACTAGCACAAAGAGAGCTGTGAGGGCTATGAGCTCTCCAAAAAAAACGTCATGGCCCCGTCATCAAAATCTACTTCATATTCCTTTTTTCTCAGAATCCCAATCATGTGCTGTTTTCAGTGAAGTAGCACTCTTAACTTCAAGATTATTTGAAGAGTAGGCTTTTGCATTCTAATTTGAACTATTGTGTTGAAAAAAGCATGACATGTTAGCATACAAATTTCAAAAGTTTTAAACTGCTGATAAATGTTTTTGTTCTTCTTGGTCAGATGAATTGTTCGATTATATATAAAGTTGTAGGGAAATATTTTTGTAATTGCTACTTTTTTAATATTATCACGACATTATAAATGTAAATGTACATGTATTTGCCGCTTGCCAAGTACCATGGCCTGGCCTCCAAATCGGCTATATTTTTTCCTTAAAGTTGAAAATATCAGGGTTTCCACTACTGCAGCAACCCTGATGCTAAACGATTTTTTTTTTCTATTAACAAATAGGAAAAAGGCTATGGCTGTTTCTGAGTTCGAATAGTAAAAGAACAAGTGCCATAAAAACCTATCCTAGTACCATAGTACCATATCCTAGTACCATAAACCTATGTACCATATCTTAGAAATGCGTTTTTCAAACTTTGAGGCGTGCTTCCGGAGGGAGGAATGAACTAGTCTATGGAGTGGCGTGAATATTAGGCAGGATTGAAAAAAGTCAAATTAAATTTAAAATACGTGGTCATGCAAAATATCCCAGCCCTTTTAAGACCGACGGGGTTTACCGGCCCGGGCTGAACAAAACCTAAGTTACCATCTTAAAGTAAAATTAGCTAGATTATATAGATTCCGCTAAATCAGCAGAGACAATCTTGGCGATCAATTAGTTTCTGAAGACGCACTTCGAATTCAAAACTCACCTTAAAATTTGAAGAAGGAATTGAAGTATCCAGAACTACAGACTTAATTGGATGTTTTTAATATGCTGAAGAGAATAACATAACAGACGATCTTGGCGGAAAATTATTTTCTCTAATACGAACTTCAAATTCGGAGTTCACCTTACAAATTGAAAATGAAATAACATAGCTAAAACCGCATATCTAATTGGATATGTTCAATATGTTCAAGGGAATAATATATCTGAAAATGCATTTTTTTTTTGTAAACTTATTCCTTGCAAAGTCACATCTAGTGAAATTGTAATCTAATGGAACTTATTGTAACGAGAAAGCCATATTGTGGAAATAATGCATACAGTGCAATTCAGGACACAGGTGCAAAGTCAATTCAGGACACAAAACTCACCTTCTAGTACTAATCAAAATGAACACCCCTGATATTCTCTAGACTCACTGCATGCTCAACAAAGCAGCTTTTATGCAAGATTAAATTATATAAAAAAAAATTACAATTGAAAATAAGGAGCAACATTATCACAACAATTATTACTTAATATATTACTAGCTGATGCCAGGCGGTGTGGACAATTTGCTGTCTTTTCATATTGAAGTTTTTCAAAGATGTATGACTATTAAAGCATATCTAATTTATACCAATAATTTCTACCAAGCTTCAAACTTTTGGTTTTCTTTTTAACGATTTTTAAATTGCGTTAATCCATTGTCAAAATATATTCAAATATTTTTGCAATCACTAGTTTTTTACTCTTTAAACATCTATAATTTGATAAGAGCCTCGATTTTCGCTTTTTGCATATTACTGAAATGAAAGCTTCCTTATATTGCAAAATACTTTATTACAATTCTGATGTAATTTTATTGCAATTTTATTGTAATTTAATTATTGTAATGTAGATTGGATCTAAAAGCTTCTACGGTAGGGCTCGCCGATATATTGAATCTAATAAAGCTATTTTCACTACACCACTTGCTTTTTTGGAAATATTTGCAACAGGTTTTAATAGCCCTGCCACGCGTTGCTTTAGCGCTATACGCCCCAGCGACATGTGAGCAAGGTGCTCATTTTTAACTGCGTTAAATTTACAGAAAAACAAAATATGTATAGACAAAGGAGATGTGCTAATTTCTAACTGCGTAAAACGTGTGGATATACAAAATTCTTCGCTGTTCCATTGTCTTTGCATATAAATAGATTGTCCGGTTTACCGACTACCGAGTTACCGGTTACCGAGTATGGAACATATAATTATCCATGGAAAAAGCAATCCGTATTAAGATCGATGCCGCATTTTTCTAATGGTTGCCCTTGAGCTTTGTTGATGATGATTGAAAATGCTAATCGAATTGAGAATTGTAATCTTTTAAATTGAAAAGGCAGATCCGTTGGAATCATGGGAATGCGAGGAATAAGAACATCCTCACCCTCAGAAGGTCCTGTCAAGATTGTTGCCTCTTCTACGTTTTCCAATTTTTTTTCTTTTTTTTTACGGCAAGTCGCTTGCCGTTGCAAAGTTTTGGTGGGTTAATATCTCACAACAGTATTATCAGTACGCCTATGTTTAGCTGTAGCACGTGTGGTGGAAACCCTGGGATATCCAGCGAATTTGAAAATCCTGATCTATAGTTAACCGCTTCGTTTAATTTCAGAACTGTGTTGAGTGACTTGTAAATGACTGCCTGGTCTTGAATTTTGGTCAGAATAATACTGTTGATTTCGTGGACGTCTTTGTTCTTGGCTGCCGGAATTGATCGTTCACTTTATGATTTTTGAAGTGGTTAGAATATTCGGAAACACTTTTTCAACCCAATCATTTTTTGACATCCTAAATTACAGAATTCCGGAGGCAGTTGCATACGTTCTGAAATTGAGTCAACTGGTAGCTTTCCTTTTCCAATTACCAGCAATTGATCTGAAAATATTTCAGCAGATTGATCGTTTTGCAATTGAACACGCATATTCATAGTTGATTTTAATGTCTTTACCTGCACCCTAAATTAGATTTTTTCTGGCAAGCATTCATTTCGTCCGCAGCTATGGATTTAGAAAAAAGAGGTAATGTTTGCCTGAAATCTCCCGCAAATAATATTAATATGCTGCCAAAGGGTTTGGAATTCCCTCGCAAATCTTGCAATGATCGGTCAAGAGCCTTGAGCAATTTTTAGTGTACCATTTTGCACTCGTCCCAAGCAATAAGTTTGCCTTGCTGCAATGTTTTATCCATTCCAAATGATTTGGAAATGTTGCACATGGGAGTTTCTGTAGATTGCATATTCAGAGGCAATTTCAAAACGGAATTAGCAGTTTTCCCACCAGACAGTAACTTTGCGGCTATCCCGGACAACGAAATGGTCAACGCTATGTCATTTTTGGATCGAATTGATGCCAAATTCAGTGTTATTAGAAACATTTTCCCAATACCTCCTGGCGCATCCAAGAAGAAGATTTCTCCAACTTAGATATCGACACAATGCATTATCTGATCATAAATACCTTTTTGTTCAGACGTTAACTTAGATAGATAAATAAATATATAATAAATGTAATAGATAAAATAGATCAATTGTGTTGTAACTTTGTTCACGATCCAAGTCTACACATGTAGAAATAGCAGCAGTACGATTAGGTAAAGGCATTCCCAAATGCTTGGAAGTTTATTTGCCATAGATAAGCACAAATCTTCAATCATAACTAAAGTGAAATTATAAATTCTGTTGTAAGATTGAAGGTCATATCTTTACTCTCTAACCGCGTTCGGTGGAGTTTATCCTCGGCCATTTGTGATTGTATTTCTCCCATAACTCTGTAGGAGATGAAGGAGAGCAAGTTTTCAACATAATTCCAAATAATGCAAGAATTTGACTTGGAGTTGACGTTTTGTACCCGTCATTGATGCAGTTATCCCAGTGTTCATAGTTCTCAAATGCTCAAAAGACGTCGGGCCAGGTATATTAACTAAAAGCAGGTGGAGAAAGAAGCATTCATCTTGATTGGGGTAAACTATGTAGAGTCTTCCTATCGTGGTTTCTTTGAAGATCCTAGGCTGGATGTCGACTCACTCACCCCGTTTTCGACACTCAAATGATTTCTTATCAGAAATCCATGTGTAATACGTAGGCACTTCAGAATACAGCAGTTTTTTGCAAAAGAATCATTTTGACATGACGCGAAGAAAGCAGTTAATGTTTTAGGCGGTGGATTCAAGGTTTTTTGTTGCTCGTTAGATTCCAAAAAAATAAACATGTTGACCATTCTGTAAATGTACCGCTAAGTGAACAACAGCTGGACTTCGTTCATGTATCGGGAACGAAAAAATTCGCCACACAGCTTCATTACTACTTATGTGATTTCGGACTGCAAGCCAAAAACTGCCATGTGGCAAAAACACCTTTGTTGACGTATTTACAAATGTATTTGATTGCCTTTACGGAATTACAATATTCCACGTTTATGTGTACATTGTATATTTTCGATAATAAAGGTGAATATGGAACGACCCACTGGTTATCTTCTTTGATGTGATGGTTACGCGACTTTATGATTGCTGATTTTCCGCCATCTTCTGTAGACCTTCTTGTATATAAAGGGTATCCATCATTGCCGGTAATTGTGTTAGGTACTAAAATTCGAGAATATTGCTTTGTGCACCTTCCTCTGTCCATGCATGGCAAATTTTCATTCAAATCACCACACGATCCATGTATCATAATTTTTACCACAATGTCATGTAAGCCCCTATCAACATTTACATCAGGTATTTCAGCGGAAGTCACATCGTTGACGTAAATTGGACATTCCTAATCCGGCCCTTTCTCTTTGAGCCGGAAGCCGGGTTTTGCGTTGCTCTGGTGTTTCGTCCTGGTGTTCCCTTTTTGGCAATATTGTAGGATAATTTTTCTTTGATATTATTTGACACTTTTTCTTTGAGCAGCAAGCATTCTAAACATCAAAAATTTCTACTATACTTAAAAGTTTTAGTTTTCTTTTTTAAGGTTTTCGAATTGCTTTAGTCAATTGTCAAAATATATTCAAATATTGGTGCAATAGAGCGGTAGAGAAAATGGAAAAGAACTGAAACCCGTTTTTTTTTTAATGATTGCCATTGAGCTTTGTTTTTTCTTTGTTTTTCCTTTTTTCAATTTTTTTTCTTTTTTAGTTTTTTTGTTTTTTTCTGTTTTAATTATTTTTTTAGTTTTTCCTTTTTTCCTTTTTTTCCTTTTCCTGTAATTTTTGTCTTTTTTATTTTTTTTAATTTTTCCTTTTTTTATTTTATTTCTTTTGTTTTTTTTAGTTTTTTTAAGTTTTAGCTTTTTTAGATTTTTCTTTTTAGTTTTTCTTTTTTCAGTTTTTTTGTCTTTTTTGTTTTTTTCATTTTTCTTTTTTTTATCTTCTTAGTTTTTTCTTTTTTTTATTTTTAGTTTTTTATCTTTTTAGTTGTTCTTTTTGTAGTTTTTTCTTTTTTTATTTTTTAATTTTTTTTTATTTTTTAGTTTAAGTTTTTTCCTTTTTTTAGTTTTGTCTTTTTCTTTTCTTTTTTTTAGTTTTTATCTCTTTTAGGCTTTTGTTTCTTAGTTTCTTGTTTTTTTAATTTGTTTTTTTTTTTGTAGGTTTTTCTTCTTTTCGTAGTTTTTAGTATTTAATTTTCTTTTAGTTTTATCATGTGTTCTTTTTCTTTTTTAGTTTTTGCCCTTTTTTAGTTTTTTTTTTATGTTTTTTTCGTTTTTTTTAGTTATCTTTTTCCTCTTTATTGTTTTTTTTCCTTTTTTAGTTTTTCTTTTCTTTTCTTTTTTTTCTTTTTTAGTTTTTTCCTTTTTATATTTTTTTATTTTTAAGTTGTTTTTTTTTTTAGTTTTTATGGCACTTGGTATTATCCAAGTGACAAATAGTGATCGCAAATTCTGTCGGTCTGTCTGTCTATCCCGGTTTTGCTACTTCAGGCACTTCCAGGCAAGCTAGGACGATGAAACTTGGCATGTATATCAGCGACCTGACCAGAATGAACTAAAAATAGTCTTTTTTCCGATTTGACTACGTGGGGGGGGGGTGGCCGGCTAATTCGGAAAAATTGAAAACGGAACCATTTTTAACTTACGAACGGGTGAAGGGATCTTAATGAAATTCAATGTTTAGAAGTACATCGTGTCTCTGACCTCTTAGTTTAAAACCCGAACAGATCTGGTGACATTTGGGGGAGTTGGAGGGGGGAGCCTAAAATCTTTCAAACCGCTTAGAAACACTCAAAATGCTTAAAATCTTTCAAAACGCTCTGCTTATTTAGCCTACTTGGTGAGCTAAATAAGCAGAAGTCCTATATACAATATTGACATAACCAGAACTGAGCTGCTCTGTTTGGGGCAGTTGGGTGGTAATTCTAAACTTTTTAAAATGAGGTATTTTTAACTTATGAAGGAGTGATTGAATCTTAATGAAATCTGAATTTTGGAAGGATAACGTGTCTCAGCGCTCTTATTTTAAATCCCTACCAGATCCAGTGGCATGGGGGGGGGGGGCTAAAATCCTGAAAAACACTTAGAGTGGAGGGATCGGGATGAAACTTGGTGGGAAAAATAAGCGCAAGTCCTAGATACGTGATTGACATAACCGGAACAGATCTGCTCTGTTTGGGGGAGTTGGTGGGGGAGGGGTTAATTCTGAACAAATTAGAAAAATGAGGTACTTTTAACTTACGAAAGAGTGATCGGATCTGAATGAAATTTGAAGTTTGGAAGGATATCGTGTCTCAGAGCTCTTGTTTCAAATTCCACTTGGATCCGGTGACATTCGGGGGAATCGAAGGGGGGACCTAAAATCTTGGAAAACGCTTAGAGTGGAGGGTTCGAGATGAAACTATATGGGAAAAATAAGCACAAGTCCTAGATACGTGATTGACATAAGCGGGACGGATCTGCTGTCTTTGGGGGAGTGGGGGAGGGTTAATTCTGAAAGATTAGAAAAATGAAGTATGTTTAACTTGCGAAATAGTGATCGGAAATTAATGAAATTTAAAGTTTGGAAGGACATCATGTCTCAGAGCTCTTATATTCCATTTTAACCTTATCCGGTGAAGGGGATGTTGGGGGCGGTATCTAGACTCTTGGTAAATGCTGAGAGTGGAGGGATCGGGATGAAACTTGGTGGGAAAAATAAGCACAGGTTCTATATACGGGATTGACATAACCGGAATGGATCTTCTCTCTTTGGGGGAGTTTGGGGGGTGGTTAATTCTAAAAATTAGAAAAAAAATTTTAACTTGCGAAAGAGTGATCGTATCGTAGAGAAATTTCATATTTAGAAGGACCTCGAAACTCAAACAAATATTAATTTAAATTATTGTCTTTTAATGCGATTTATGTGCATGCCTATGATTAGCAAAAAGCTTGACAAATCTCGATGTCAATGATGAGATGACAGCATGAAGTTTCTTTTATTCCATTCGAACCAACACAATGTTTCAAAATCATTTCAGATATAGCAGAAAATCTTGTTATGTACAAATATGTTTATGTACAAATCTTGTTATGTACAAATAATGTTTTGCGAAAAGCAGCTATACTCTTAAAGCTTTATTTGACAAAATATCGTTTTCACTCTTAATATCTAGACAAAATTTAATCAGAGATGCAATCTGAACATTTTGTTTTGAAGAAGTATCACAAGATAATTAAATCAAGTGGTCTTTCTTGTTACTTGTTAATTCAAATTTGTCATTTTCATCAGTAAATGAATTCTGTATCCAAGCATATTTTGTAAGATTGAAATCATGAAACTAATCCAAGAAAAGAATTAACAAAGTATCCAAGTCTTCAACAGGTGGATTTTCCTTTAGCGCACAAATTTAACAGAGAAAACATCAATTTTCGCAAATTTGTGTTCAATAGCTCCATTTTTCTTGTGAATAATTTAACATTGAATTTTGAAACAATAGATGTATTTGTGGCCCTTTCATCAATTTCTTCAAAATACTTAATTTTAGAATAAAAATCAAAATACTTAATTCAAAATACTCAAATTTGGAATAAAATATAATCTAACTTGTAACATATCGTTTTCCTGCAATTCGTAAATCTCGTTGGTTTTGTAAAAATGTGTAAGTAACTCACTCGTATTTTCGAACAGTTTGTAGCAAAGCGCTATAAGTAAGGAGCAAAATTCTTCAATAGGAGCCAAAACTCTATTAAACAGAGCATTAATAACAATTTTGATACTTTTTCTAAAATATGTAAAATTCATCAAATTGAATGTTATCCATAAAAAATTATGAGCCTGAGATAATTTCACCAATTTCTTGAAAGGGGGAAACACCCCCAAAATACCAAGTAATTTTGATGACACCATCAGATTCAGCATAATTCAAAAATCTAATTAATTGAATTTTTTCTTTTCCTTTAATTTTTGTCTTTTTTAATTTTTTTAGTTTTTTTTTAGTTTTTTCATTTTTTTAGTTGTGCTTCGCGCCAACCCAACACCTAGTCGGAGGGGGCGCTTCGCGCCCCCCAAGCCCCCCCACGCGCGTAAGTCGTTACGAGCCATATTATTTACGCGCCATTGTAGTTATGTCCCTATGTCCCACCTATGAATATATATATATATATATATATATATATATATATATATATATATATATATATATATATATATATATATATATATATATATATATATATATATATATATATATATATATATATATATATACTAGCTGTATATATATATATATATATATATATATATATATATATATATATATATATATATATATATATATATATACAGCTAGTATATATACAGCTAGTACCCCCACGCGCGTAAGTCGTTACGCGCCATATTATTTACGCGCCATTGTAGTTATGTCCCTATGTCCCACCTATGAATATATATATATATATATATATATATATATATATATATATATATATATATATATATATATATATATATATACTAGCTGTTGGGGTGGCGCTTCGCGCCACCCCAACACCTAGTTGGTGGGGCGCTTCGCGCCCCCCCCCAAGCCCCCCCGCGCGCGTAAGTCGTTACGCGCCATATTAGTTACGCGCCATTTTAGCTGTGTCCCTGTGTCCCACCTGTGAATAGAGATAGATATAAATATATATTTTTAACTACGTAAAACATGCGAATATACAACATTCTTCGCTGTCCCATTGTCTGTGCATATAAATAGCATTTATATTCCCTGTGTCCCGGTCGTCATTTGTGTCCTGGTGTCCCAGTTTGTGTTTTCTCTTTGAGTGTCCCGGTCGTCATTTATATTCCCTGTGTCCCAGTGTCCCGGTCGTCATTTGTGTCCCGGTTTCCCGGTCTGTAATTTCTATTCAAACAATCCCTGTGTCTCAGTCGTCAATTATATATCCCGCCTGTGCACCCGGCGTCCCCGTTGTAGTTGTGTCCCTGCGTCCCGGTCGTCATTTATATTCCCTGTCGTGATTTGTGTCCGGGTGTCCCAGTCTGTAATTTTTCTTTGAGGTTCCTGGTCGTCATTTATATTCCCTCTGTGTCGGTCGTCATTTGTGTCCCGGTCTGTAATTTATCTTTGAGTGTTTTTTCTTTTTAGTTTTTTACATTTTTTCAGTTTTTTTTTCTTCTTTATTTTTCAGCGTCACTATGAAGTACATATCGCCGAACCTTTGTTTTTTAACTTAAATCTGGTAGGCATTGATGACCTTATCCAAGTCAAAATCCCAAACCCAATCATCATCACTATCATTTTCAGTTTTGATATGTTTTGACCCTCGCTTTCCAGGTGGATTTTCATCTAACTGCGCGGTTTTGCGTTCTTTAGCCGCAAGCTAGTTTTTTCCTTTTATAGTTTTTTTTATTTTTATTTTTTTAGTTTTCTTTTTCTCCTTTAATTGTCAGTTTTTTTCCTTTTTTAGTTTTTTTTTCTTTTTCAGTTTTTTTGTTTTTTATTAGTTTTTATTTTTTTTTTCTTTTTACCTTTTTTTTAGTTTTTTTTTCTTTTTTAGTTTTTTTTCTTCTTTTGTATTAATGCTAAAGCCAACATTCGAACCTGGAACCTCTCGGACCTAGTACCTCGGACCTTCTCTGTGACCCCGTCTTCATTTATATATCCCCCTGTGCCTTTTTTTTTGGTTTTTACCTTTTTTTTTGCTTTTTTAGTTTTTTTTCTTTTTTCTTTTTAGTTTTTTTTTTGTAGTTTTTAGTTTTTTATTTTTATTCTTATTTTTTTAGTTTTCCTTTTCTCCTCTATTTTTCAGTTTATTCCTTTTTTAGTTTTTTTTTCTTTTTTAGTTTTTAGTTTTTTTTAGTTTTTTACCTTTTTTAATTTTTTTTTTAGTTTATGGTTTGTTTTGTAGTTTTTACCTTTTTTTTAGTTATTTTTATTAGTTTTTGGTTTTTTTCTTTTTTAGGTTTTAGTTTTTTACCTTTTTTTCACTTTTTTTAGCTTTTTTATTTTTTATTATTTTTTTTGTAGTTTTTGTAAGGTTTGAACCTCGAACCTAGAACCTGGAACATACCGCGTTACCAACTCAGCTGCATCAGCTTGTATACTTTCGTTTTTGAATTGGTATATGATGAAATAATTCAGACGTCATATGCGGACAGACAGACAGACAGACATAACCCACAAACAACTTATTTTTATATAGATAGATAGATATATATCTTCTATATATATAAAAATAAGTTGTTTGTGGGTTATGTCTGTCTGTAATAAGAGTTGTCACAAATAAGTTGTTTGTGGGTTATGTCTGTAGTTGGTGGGGCGAAGCGCCCCACCAACTAGGTGTTGGGGTGGCGCGAAGCGCCACCCCAACAGCTAGTATATATATATATATATATATTCACAGGTGGGACACAGGGACACAACTACAATGGCGCGTAACTAATATGGCGCGTAACGACTTACGCGCGCGGGGGGGCTTTGGGGGGTTGCGCAAAGCGCCCCCACCAACTAGGTGTTGGGGTGGCGCGAAGCGCCAACCCAACAGCTAGTCTATGATAAACAAGTTTATTTTCTATATATCCTTGTGTCAATTTTTTTATTAAAGTTTTTAGAGCCGCAATCTTGCATCTGCAGCAACAATAGCAAACAATTATATGTTGCATGTTCAAGAGTCAGTAAACCTGACAATCTATTTATATGCACAGACAATGGGACAGCGAAGAATGTTGTATGTTCGCACGTTTTACGTAGTTAAAAACACATATATATATATATATATATATATATATATATATATATATATATATATATATATATATATATATATATATATATATATATATATATGTATATATATATATATATATATATATATATATCTCTATTCACAGGTGGGACACAAGGACACAACTACAATGGCGCATAACTAATATGGCGCGTAACGACTTACGCGCGCGGGGGGGGGCTTGGGGGGGCGAAAAGCGCCCCACCAACTAGGTGTTGGGGTGGCGCGAAGCGCCACCCCAACAGCTAGTATATATATATGTTTTTAACTACGTAAAACTTTCGAATATACAACATTCTTTGCTGTCCCATTGTCTGTGCATATAAATAGATTGTCAGGTTTACCGACTCTTGAACATGCAACATATAATGGTCCATGGGAAAACAATCCGAATTCAGATCAATACCTCATGATTCTAATGATTGCCCTTGAGCTTTGTTGATGGTTGTCGTCATTTATATATCCCCCTGTGCCCCCCGGCGTCCCCGTTGCAGTTCTGTCCCTGTGTCCCGGGCGTCATTTATATTCCTTGTGTCCCGGTGTACCGGTCGTCATTTGTGTCCCGGTGTCCCGGTCTGTATATACATTCGTTTTGAATTGGTCTTTTTTTTAGTTTTTAGTTTTTTACCTTTTTTTAGTTTTTTTAGTTATACCTCATGATTCTAATGATTGCCCTTGAGCTTTGTTGATGGTGATTGCTAATCGAACATTCCCTGTGTCCCCGTCGTCATTTATATATCCCCCTGTGCCCCCCGGCGTCCCCGTTGTAGTTGTGTCCCTGTGTCCCGGTCGTCATTTATATTCCCTGTGTCTCGGTCGTCATTTGTATCCCGCTGTCCCGGTCTGTATATACATTCGTTTTTGAAATGGTATATGATGAAATAAATTTTTGTATTTTTCCCCTTTTTTCCTTTTTAGTTTTTTTTGGTTTTTACTGTTTTTTAGTTTTTTTAGTTTTTTTCTTTTTTCTTTTTAGTTTTTTTATTTTATTTTTTTAGTTCTTTTTTCTCCTTTATTTTTCATTTTTTTTTCCTTTTTTTCTTTTTTTTTCTTTTTTAGTTTTTTTAGTTTTTTGCTTTTTTGGTTTTTTTATTAGTTTTTATTTTTTTTTTCTTTTTAGTTTTTTTTTGTAGTTTTTATCTTTTTTTAGTTTTTTTAGTTTTTTTTACTTATGTCCTGGTCGTCATTTATACTCCCTGTTTCCCGGTCGTCATTTGTGTCCCGGTGCTTTGTTGATGGTGATTGCTAATCGAACATTCCTTGTGTCCCGGTCGCTTTCTCTTTGAGTGTCCGGGTCGTAATTTATATTCCCTATGTACCGGTGTCCTGGTCGTCATTTGTGTCCCGATGTCCCGGTCTGTAATTTCGTCAGTCGAAAACATGACGTCAGTCAACACACACACATGACGTCACCTGACAGACACATCCACAGACAACTTATTTTTATATATATAGATAGATAGAAGATAGATAAATGTAGCGTCTGTCTGTTACATGACCGTTATTACCGTTACACGAGCTCAAACAATTTAGGCTCTTTTTAAATTTTATTAAATTCCTTAAAATATAAAAAACCGGTGATTGCACAAATATTTCTAAATATTTTGACAATGGATTAAAGCAACTCGAAAACCTTAAAACACAAAACCAAAAGATTGTAGTTTAGTAGAAATTGTTGAAGTTTAGAATGCTTGCTGCTCAAAGAAAATTTGTCAAAGTGTCAATTAACGTCAAAAAGAAATTATTATTTCATTGCTTAAAATGTAAAAAACTGGTGATTGCACAAATATTTCTATATATTTTGGGAATGGATTAAAGCAACTCGAAAACCTTAAAACAGAAAACCAAACCAATTTTCGTCATCAATTCGATCCAAAAATGACATGGCGTTGCCGGGACCCAGATCACAAGGGAAAATGAGAATCCATCTATAGAAGCATGCCGCGTACCATGCAGGGGCCCGTGGGGACCGATGACAAAGCCGCCGGGACAAGATAGATTTTGAAGCATGAAATCATTTTTTAAGTTTAGGAATTTTGGTAAATTTGTCATTTTTTTTCTCTCCAAGACTATACAAAAGCATAGCCGGCAGTTGGTCAAATTCTTGATACAACAGTCATGGTTTTAAAACATAAATAATTAGCGTGACTCCAAATGAAAAGTAAAATCCATCCTTAAATATTAAAGAATCTAGACCCATTTTTCTCCATCTTTTAAAATTTACTTTTTTGCCATCTATTACAAACTAAAGAAGATGACATGCCAGTCACAAATATAGCAATATATAAGGTTTTAACTATGATTTTTACTATGAATTATTTAACAATGAAGGTTTTAACTATGAATTAGTTATATACGTAATAAGGATTATCGAACAGGAATCTAAACACTAACTAACAAGGCCTCACTTGAAAAAGAAATAAAAAACTATGATTATTATTGCAGTAGGAAAAAACGGTTAACCATTTTTTAATCCACATTTTTAAGGAAATTTTAGCTTTTCCTACAGTATTCCGCAGGTCCGATATATTTTACGCTCAAACATAAGAGGCCGGTTCTCGCGATATGGAAATCAGATCCGAAATCACTTCCCATGAGTTTCAGCGGATGAAGCCAGACAGGAACAACCTTGTCAGGTCATATGGCAGGCTACGAAATTTTCCTGAGCACACGTGCTGATCGAGGTGAGCATAGACTAGGTGGAGGTGTTGCCTTGTACATACGGAAAGAAAACCCTTGCAAATTATTACCGGAATTATTTGATCCAGCTCATGAAGTAATCTGGGCTATTTGCAAACCTAAATCTCTTCCCCGACGCTTTTCTTGTATTATAGTCGCTTCAGTATATTACCCGGAAAGTGCAAGAAACCGGGGTGACTTGGTCTTCTACCTCCAAACGACTGTTGATCACCTGAGAAGTATATACAGTAGCCCTGCTTTTATTATAGGAGGAGACTTTAACCAAACCAAGAAGAGTTGGTTATCATCTTGTTTGTCTTTAAAACAAGTAGTACACATGCCCACCCACTCTTTGGGGGGCATATTGGACCTTATACTCACAAATTGTGATGATTTTTACTCCCCTCCCCTTTCTCTTGGTCCCGTTGGTATGTCAGACCACAACGCAATTCTTTGGAAAGCAAGAGAGTCTTTACCAAAGCCCAAACTATCCCGTGTCACTGTTCGTCCTTGTACGGAGTCGGCCATCTGTGAATACGGTCGATGGATTGGGACATATGACTTCCCCGAAGTGTACAATACCGGGCTCTTGGAGACTAAGGTATCCGATTTCAATGCCACGTTATACAGTCAATACCTAAAGATCTTTACAACAAAATCATTTGTTGTTAGTGAATACGACAAACCATGGATATCTCCAGCTATTAAAACACTAATAAAAGAGAGGTCTCGCCTCTACTCCCGTGGTGATATAATCAACGGCAAGAAATTGCGAAATCAAATAGTCTCTTTGGTAAAGAAAGCCAAAGCTCGGTATGATCGTGAAACCATGCCCTCCCAATTACTTACTTCAGACCCCAAAAAGTGGCACAACGCTGTGAAAAAGGTGGCCGGCCAAGCTTTTGACAGCAGTGTAAAGATCAGCAATGATGGCGGGTCCTTAATCAGTGCAGAAGAAGTGAGTGAATTCTTCACCAGGATCTGTACTACCTATCCAACTATTACGGCTCATGAAAAGTCCACCATACTTGAAAAATGTGAGCCTGAGAACACCATAATAGTCAGTGAGTTTGATGTTTACACGGAATTACGGAAGATCAAACCGAATACATCTTCATACCCTGGTGAATTACCTGCCAAACTGCTACGTGAATATGCAGCCTTTATAGCATTACCACTGTCCAGCATCATTAGCGAGTGTTTTGCTTCTGGCTTTTTCCCGTTACAGTGGAAAAGGGCCTATATTAGAATTATTCCAAAGAAGCGCGCCCCTAGTGCATGCGACGATCTCCGCCCGATCTCACTTACACCTTGTTTGGCGAAAGTAACTGAGGCCTTTATACTCAAGTTTCTTCTTAAACAAATTCATGGGCGTATTGATAAATTCCAGTACGGTGGACTCCCCAAGTGTAGTACTACAATCTACCTAGTACGGATGTTTGACTGCGTCCTCCGATGGCTTGAAAAAGGTAGCTGTTTCGTCGACATTTGCGCAGTGGATTTCCGAAAGGCCTTTGACCTAATCCGCCACCGGACTGCAGGCATGAATCTCCAGGAAATGGGGGCCAAACGATGCACCCTTGGCCTTATACTTGACTTCTTAACTGGCCGAAAACAAAAAGTCTTTGCACTCCACGAAAACGATTCGGATTCATCATGGTCAGATACTTCTTGCGGGGCCCCACAAGGCACAAAATTAGCTGGAATAATTTTCCTGGCTGTAATTAATTCCCTGCTTAACCATCACGACGACCGTTACAAGTTTGTAGATGATCTGTCCATAGTGCTCGCTTACCTGGTCGAAAACACTATCACAACAAAGCAGTTTTCAGACCAGTTATTTGATCAGCTAAAGACCGAATGCTCAAGTCATGATCTTACCATTAACGTAGCCAAGTCGAAGATAATTCGTTTCAACCCTCTGAAGCGGAATATAGATATGCCTCTAGTCCCTTTCCCGATTGTGAACGAAATAAAAATCTTAGGAGTAACTTTCACTAGTGACTGTAGTTTCAGTGCCCATATTAATTTAACCGTCCACAAGGCTAATGCAAGCCTTCAGACACTTACCAAAATGAGGCGTTTTGGTTGTGATACTAAAAGCCTTCTCCATGCCTACACGTGTTATGTTTGCCCGTTGCTCGAGTACGCGTGCCCGGTGTGGGGTCTATCTGCTATCCGCACAGCGTACCTATTACGCGACATAGAGTGCGTCCAGAAAAGAGCAACAAGGATTATACTCCGAGACCGTGGCATACCCTACGATCAAGCCCTCGCTAAATTAAATTTATCTCCACTTAAAGTCCGGCTGGAACACCTTATTCACCAATTTGGAAAATTCATCCTAGCCAATAAGAGCCACCGATCTTTACTACCCGAACCAGCCCCTCCCAATAGTCGAACTCGATTACGAAATAAACTTGTACCCCTTGAAATACGAACCAATCGATACGCAAACTCATTTGTGCCTTTTTTCACATCAGTTTTTAATGCTGAGTTGTAGTGTGTGATTTTTGTTTAAATGTATGATTTTTGTGAAAAAACTGAATTTAGCTCTATGCTACGATAGTTTTTAAATATACCGATCTCTCTCTCTCTCTCTCTCTCTCTCTCTCTCTCTCTCTCTTGCATTCGGGTTTTCGTAACTTGGAAACGCTTTCTGGTTTTTCGGAACGTGAATCCAGAAAGGTCGCAGACAGTGAAGCTGGGATCCAAATTTTTGGCGTAACTTTCAAACATACCGAAGAGTATAAACTAAATGATGTAGTGTCCTGTGGTGGCGCAGTGGATTTGACCTTAGCTTGATAATACGGGACCCAGAGATCGAATCACGCTGCAGGAATGCACTGCAGGGCCGACGCAGGGACCTTAGTAGTCAAGAAGCGTCGTTAATTCTTAAATAATAAATGATGTAGTGTCCTGTGGTGGCGCAGTGGATTTGACCCTAACTTGGTAATACGAGACCCAGAGATCGAATCGCGCTGCAGGAATGCACTGCAGGGCCGACGCAGGACCTTAGTAGTCAAGAAGTGTCGTTAATTCTTAAATAAATAAATAAATAAATAAATGATGTAGTGGCGCAGTGGATTTGACCTTAGCTTGGTAATACGGAACCCAGAGATCGAATCACGCTGCAGGAATGCACTGCAGGGACCATAGTAGTCAAGAAGCGTCGTTAATTCTTAAATAATAATAATAAATGAAGAGGGTCAGTTTCTGTTACAAAATACAGGTAAGCTAGATTGGGGTTTGGTCTTGATATCAGTTTTCGTGCTACCAAGCGTAGCCTTCACTCTCCACTTTCCCATTTTGCCTTCCAGCAGTTTTTGAGATGTGCTACCGAGCAGGATAGCGCTTATGGGAAACTTACAAAAACCGCCCTAATACATACTTGATGGATTAACGTACTCTAACTTACTAAATAATTGTGATCACTTATTTTTACTTTTGTATATGGAAAAAATCCTAGAAAAGATTCATTATTCTGACTGAAGCATAATTTTCCTTTCAGAACTACAAAAAAAAAAATCCGAATAATAAAATAGTTCAAATACTTATCAAAACATTGTTAAAAATAACATTTAAAACAACTAATAGCGGTCGGATGATGGTGATAATTATGATGTTCTGAATGACTGTTTCACTATAAAAAAAAGAGCGAAAATATTTCAGGAATCAAAGCCGTATCCAGGGGGCAGAGGTTTGAATCCCCCTCCCCGGATATGTTAGTCCAACTCGTAAAAACGTAACAAAAATGAATATAAATAAATTTTTGTACAATCAAAAACATACAATAAATAAAGTATAATTTTCTGAAATATTTGCTTCCAACAGTATCAATTTGATATTGTTAAAAAAAAAAAAAAAATTGAGCTAGGTTCTGAAACAGGATGTAAATGTGAAGCTAATCTTGAAATTCTTAAGTGAAACTTCGAGAGATGACTGGAAGATTTTTGGAACGGAAACTACAAAACGACATCGTCATCAAATCTGACTCGCTAAAAGTGAAATTTTCAAAGGTCTTCCAATACAATTTCCGTATCTAAAAGAGGTAAGTGTTTTCATTTTCGATAGGCTAAAATTCATTTTAACTTATTGGTGTTGGTTTTCACACGTATGATTGCCTATATAGCAAGATTAAAGCTTAAATAAGGTTTTAATACTCATCATTTGTTCACTTTTGAAAGTAGCCTGCATTGGCCCGAAGCGACGATGTTTACGATTTGATATCTAGCTATGCAACGTAATAATGGGAATAAAGTGGAATAAAACATTACAATTCATATTGATGTTTCATTAAGGGTTTAAAATGCCTTAAGTTGAACAAGACAGTTATTTCAAATGTGGAACACGTAGCCACAAGAGAAAGGGTCCACTGTATTTCAGACTTGCGGATTAATAATCCATAAGCGCTGCTGTATTTTTGCCACTTCAATGTCACATGTTTAAAGAGGAAAAATAACCTCATACTTCATTGGTTCTTTTCTATGAAACTTTAAGCCAATAAAATGAGTTAAAATTTTTTGAAATACAACGATTTCACTAGTAACTTCTCTGTTTTTCTGTGGTTTTACGCACATCCATTTACATAGGTCTTTAGCTCCCTTTCTTTGCGCAATTACAGCCTAAATATGTTTATTATGTTTTTTCAACCTCTCCCCCCTCACGGTTAAGTCCAATGAGACATCCCCTTCCTCCTCTCCATCTTAGAGTCATGCATGTATTTACGTAAGCATGCTTTATCAGTAAGTCAAGAGGTACTACAGTTTTAACCAGTAGAACAGACCTTTGATTTGTAAATGAAAATTTTAGTAGGTACCATTTTATGTACATTATTAACAATGAATTTTAACAAAACGACGGCCCCGTTAAAACAATGCCTTTTGATATTAACACCGTTTTCAAATAGTGACCAGAAAGTAATAGTGCTAAATCATGTTGCTGGAAATGGTCTGTTTCCAGGTCAAAAAGAAAAATACAAGTATTTTGTAACACGTTTTTAATTAAAATAAACTAGAAGGGGCCTGCTTTTGATGGTTTAGGAAAGGGATGAATGTTTTATCTTAGTTGGGTCAAAAAGGCTAAGGGTGTGAAGGTGAAACTTCTGGGAATTTGGAGGGGGATATTGAAAAGTGATCAAAAAGTGATCAACCCCCTCCCCTGTCATTTTTAAATGCAATCCCACACCCAACGCATTTGATATAAATTATGAGATGCCCATTTTGCTCAAAATAGTCTCAAGGTCCAATAACTATGCATCCTGGGATTACATAGCCCCCAACAGCCTCTGGGACGAGGGCTGTAAATTATGCAAGTTGCCCATTTTTTACATATAGGGTTGTTTTTTTTTAGGAAGGGTGGCATGTTTAATCCTTAACCTCCAAAACCTTAAGGTTTTAAGGTGAAACTTTCAGCAAGCGATAAGGGGAATATGATACAACCTTTCTAAGGCGGGCAGTGAACACTTTTTGTGACAGACGTCGCGACCAGATTACCGAATTCTTTAGAATCATATTCATTTACTAGATTGACAGTGTATTTAAAGGTTTATACATGATATATTCCAGAACTTCTACAAAATTCATTACTTCGTTCATTAATTTACTGCATTCACATCATTAAAACAGAAAACAACAAGATTGCGGTGGGTCGTGATCTTGCTAAGGTAGATCGTGAACACTTTTTGTGACTGATGGCATGACAAAACTACCGAATTCTTTAGAATCATTTTCATCTTCTAGATTGACAGTGTATTTTGTGACTGATGGCATGACAAGACTACCGAATTCTTTAGAATCATTTTCATCTTCTAGATTGACAGTGTATTTTGTGACTGATGGCATGACAAGACTACCGAATTCTTTAGAATCATTTTCATCTTCTAGATTGACAGTGTATTTTGTGACTGATGGCATGACAAGACTACCGAATTCTTTAGAATCATTTTCATCTTCTAGATTGACAGTGTATTTTGTGACTGATGGCATGACAAGACTACCGAATTCTTTAGAATCATTTTCATCTTCTAGATTGACAGTGTATTTTTTGACTGATGGCATGACAAAACTACCGAATTCTTTAGAATCATTTTCATCTTCTAGATTGACAGTGTATTTTGTGACTGATGGCATGACAAGACTACCGAATTCTTTAGAATCATTTTCATCTTCTAGATTGACAGTGTATTTTGTGACTGATGGCATGACAAGACTACCGAATTCTTTAGAATCATTTTCATCTTCTAGATTGACAGTGTATTTTGTGACTGATGGCATGACAAGACTACCGAATTCTTTAGAATCATTTTCATCTTCTAGATTGACAGTGTATTTTGTGACTGATGGCATGACAAAACTACCGAATTCTTTAGAATCATTTTCATCTTCTAGATTGACAGTGTATTTTGTGACTGATGGCATGACAAGACTACCGAATTCTTTAGAATCATTTTCACCTTCTAGATTGACAGTGCATTTAAAGGTTTATACATGATCTATTCTAGAACTTCTACAAAATTCATTACTTTGTTCATCAATTTACTGCATTCAAATCATTAAAACAGGAAACAACAAGATTGAGGTAATAACTTCAAGGAAAAGAAACGTTTCTAAAGGTAAAATCAGCCTTTCCCTAGGGTTTTTTAAAGTGTGTTCTACGGAGCTCTAACAAATCTTGGGTATAATCTAAGTCACCATGTCATAATCATGTCATAAATCATATATAAAGCAGTTCGAAGAGACTAAGTCTTCTTTATTTGTAAATACAAGACGATTAGAAGTAACCATCTCTCCTTCTAAACCGATAATCTTTGCTCAAAACGAATGATCCTTATTGCTTTCCTTTACCGATTAAAATAAACTATCAATAAGTAAGGACTAAACAGCCAGGATATTAGTTCATCTCTCTTTATAAAGTATAGTGACCGACACGCAACATTTACGGAGGTCTAGTCAGGGGTCCCAATTCACAAAATCTGGGGAGTTTTTTTTTTAATCTTTTAAAGTGAATATAAAAAGGAACATTTTTCAGAATCTAAGGGTTTCCTTTTTACATGAAAACACAAACAAAAGATTTTCCAGAATCTTGGGGGAAAGATTCCCTACTCCCCTAATTGGAACACCTGGTCTAGTTAAATAAAATGTAATAGAACATAAAAGCAAATCAAATAAATAATGTGAAAATTGTTTATGGATTGCTATTTTTAAGATCAGCAAAAATTCGAATATTTATGCATAATTTATTAAGTTGCAGCGGATATACGAGTTTTTACAGATAACGAAAAAAATGTAAATTAATTTTATCTTAATCATAGGCTTTTTCACTGACAAGATTGACGAATACGATTTTTAATTCAAATTAATTACTTACAATTGCATTTTTAATTTGAAAAAACAAAATACTACAAAATTTTTATGGATTATTGTTTTTAATGTCAGAAAATAATTGCGCATCTATACAAACTTATTGAAGCATAGTAAAGACGCAAAAATTTATCGACAAAGAAAATTCACTTAATATAAACAATTCACGTATAGATCGGAAAAAAAATTCACAAATACATCACATTCACGGGGGTTTTCACTGGGAAGAACCATAAATATAAAATTTCCACCACAGCCTCAATCTCAAAAATAAAAATTTACATCTAACAGCTAGATTTCTTTTTCACTAGATCCTCACATAGATTTTTCCTGGCTTTATATATTCGGTAAATCGAATGATCTGTTTTTTTATCAATCTCAAGGTCATTTTGTTTCCCGCGTTTATCACTCGATGAAGTCGACGTTGACGAGTTGCTCGATATGGCGGGTGATATTGATGATAACCAATCATGCTTCCCAGCTTCGTCTGGCGTCATTCTTTTATTTGGGTCCCATCTAGAATTTAAAAACTATTACAAGAGACAAAGTTAGGTCACTGTTAGGTCACCCTAACAGTTAGGCCACCTCTCACTGGTCAACTACTGTTTCACTAACACTACCTTATTGCTGGTTCCATCACCAATTTGTAGGTAAATCGTCAACAGTCACCAGTTTTTAAATGATTAGAAGTGGTTACCCAGAGATAGGTCAATGAGAACAACTGGGTAACTAGAAATTAGGTCTCGGCACTATTGGAGTAAAAATTGTAAATATTTATAATTTCTGCTGCGTGAATTTTAAAACTGTAAGCATTTCATGAATTTTAGGAAGACAGAAAGCCAAACTATTATTAATTTATTTTTACCCTTTACATACAAAATGCACCCAAGAAGAGAAAAAAGAAAAAAAACAAGACAAGAACAACAATATGCTACAACAAACGGTAATGGACATGTCTTCTCCAGTACCGTTACCTGGAACATTAACTTAAGCTGTTTCTTGGTCTCCGTCATAGATTGTTTACAGATCCTAGAATGGCAGTGCCACATTACCTTAGGCCGTTTAATGAACTACGTCATAGATTGTTTATTTATTATAGAGCGGCAGCGCCACAGGCGGATTGCTTTTGAACAGTCCAAACTTCCTTATCTTCATCAACAATTTAGAAACTTGATGAGTAAGATTCTGTATTTCAAGGCAAGTTATGAAAGAAGTTGATTTTATCAATAGAGTATCACGAAAAATTTACAACAGAATGCGAACAGAAATTATTCCGTATATCAGAGTGACTGCCCCTCCTTAGTACTCCCCTGCCTTCTAAACTAAGCTTTTAATTTTTCAGCACAAGAGCAGATTGAATGGGATAAAAAATAATTTGTGCATTGACTCAACGAAGGAAAAGCCTATTCAGCCACATTTGTTGTAAACAATGGAATTTTC
Organism: Artemia franciscana; assembly: GCF_032884065.1. Taxonomy (NCBI): domain Eukaryota; kingdom Metazoa; phylum Arthropoda; class Branchiopoda; order Anostraca; family Artemiidae; genus Artemia; species Artemia franciscana. The sequence goes on from NW_027063021.1 coordinate 46,767, forward strand.
AGGTCAAATATATTTTAAAAGACGATCGGAATTCATCCTTTTTTGGTCTTTTGTAGTCTTTTCCCCCCAAAACATCAGAAGTGAGCTAGATGGTGTCTTGTGGCATATTTTACTTTTGATAAATTTCTTTTTATTGTTTTTGGGGGTATTCATTATATACACTATGATGAAGTAGAGATTATTTGTTAGTGTGTTCGGTAGTTAATTGGTCATGGAAAACAGTCGACTCATAATAATCCAGATATACATCTAAAATACAGCTTTTAACAATTCGACTTTTTTTTATCTTTAGCATTTTGTTTTTGTTTAAAATATATCATGCAACAAACAAACATAGCCAATTTGAAATACCGAAAACAAGAAAGTATAACAAAATTAAATAGTTGTATCGACCAAATTTTTGAGGTTCGTAATCATCCACCACTGGTTGTTAATATAATTGTAGGAATTAAGTTAGCCCAGAGTAACAAGCCCTGGGCTTACTGCGCCTTCTTTTTATGAATAACTAACAAAAAATTTCCCCCTTTCATTATTTAATAGACCAATAATATTCTAAATTGTTGACCAGACACCATTGTCAAGATAGCTTCAAAATCTCATGAAAAATGTGTTATTCTGTTAATTTTAAATTAACCAGCCTGCCCCCCCCACCCCACTTAACGACTAAGTATATATTGATGGGAGATACTGAAATAGTTCTATTTTGAAAGGTTAAAATATTTTGGCCTCTGTTTTTATTATGCCATACTTACTTTTTCAAAAATTAAATATATGGTAAATAATCCATTTCGATTACCTCTAGCATTTGGATAGAACATGACGTAGTTTTTGTCATGTTTTTTACTCTCTTTTCTTCTTTTCTCATTGGTCAGTTTTATGTCTACATTTGCAGCTTTCTAATTCTGTAGATTCCTACAACTAGAAGAAGATATATCCTACTCCGTTTAACTTTTTTCAAAATAAATTGTCTCTAATTCAATTTCAACATTACATTTTTCCTTCATCTCTTCCTTTTAACTTTTAATTGTTCTTATAATTATTCTGCAATAGAGTTAAAATATACAATGATAAATTGATCCAATTCTCTTGGGCTAACCATATGATAAGCCCATGCACCAAGAAAAATTTGAAAATGGTGGCCTAAAAATATACTTATTTTACGCCTTTAATCCCCTGTTTTCTTGAATAAACCCTCTTATTCTGCTCGGGACGACTCAGGACTAGAAACGATTTGAAACCCTAATTAGCAAACATCAGATGACAATTAAAAACCACTCATCAAGAAAAGTCGGCCAGAAAGATTTTAGTTCACCCCTGATTAATTTTTGTTGGGGGAAGGGACAAAGGGGCCCATAAATTTAGCCAAAAAATTCTAAAAGTTCAAAAAAGGCTATTTGACCCGCTCTTAAGATTTTTCTTTTGTATTAGTGGGACATACCCCTATTCATCCTCACCCAAACACCACCCAAGTAAGACATTACATTATAATCGGTTGACTCATTCCATATGAATGGAAGACAATTCGGGATTTTTGTTTCTGAAGAAGACTCAATTTTTTAGACTATCATAAGAGAATATTAGGTTGATTGCACTGGAAGGGCTATCAAGGTTGAAAGGGGGTTAAATTTAAAACGATGGATAAAATGTTACATTTTTTTTCGTTCCATGAAGAGCTCTATTTTCTTTCTATTGTTTAAAACTAATATAACGACAAATATTTCCAAAATTATTCCAACAAAGAATAACCAACCCCCCCCCCACCCTGGTCGTTAGATATGGTTTAACATGCATTCAAATTTCATAATTACATACACAACTTTAGAGACATAACAGCTAGGTCTATAAGTTCAACGAATACTTGCTTTGCATATATGCCCATTCTACTCCTAGTATTATCACTGATAATTCAGTGTAATATTCTCCAGTTCACCCTCGTTCAAATAATCCCCGAGCTAAATAATAAACAAATTGTTTTAAGTGTAGATGCGTTTTCACTACACTTACAAGGCCATCCATCATTACAAAATAGAATCGATCGATGGAAGAGAAAAGCTTGCCACTAATTGGTTTTCCCTGATCAGGAACCTCAACTGAGAGGAAAAGGTAAATGTAAATCACAGAACTTTCGTATTTCTGTATTCTTGCGAAAGTACAAATCCCGATTCTATAATGGAACAAGATAATCGAGAACCCCTGTATTGATTGATAGCGCTTGTTAATTTTCCCAAGATATCCTGGATAGGAGAAGACATGTCTTGGTCCCCCTCTTTCTAACAAAGGTGTAAACTGATGGAGGAAAGGGAATATACTTTGTCTTGTATGTTTGCCAAATTATTTGAATCAAGGATATAAAAACATGTTTTCTTTATTGAATATATTACGATATTAGTAGGTTATATACTATGGTCAAATATGGTCATATACTAATAAAAAATAAAACAAGAAGGAGGCACACCCAAAGCAACTCCATAGTTTTTGTAGCTATCCCTAATTTTATGAATGAAAACCTTATTTGTTTCAAAAGAAAATAATTATATAAATGATAATGAATTCACTCATGCTTTTTGCTTTCAATCATACCCTTGCTTGCCAAATTAAAATAATATACATTAAATATGCGATTAAATACAATAATATTGTACGATTAAAATTAATACAAATTATAAAATTGCGAAGAAAGGAAGAAAACGAGGACAATAAAGAGCCAGTGAAAAAAATTGAAAAATTATGCAAATATTTCGGTCAAGGCCTCCACTTGACCGTCTTCAGTGCAGAATAAAACTGATAAAAGTATAAAAAAAACCTTAAAACAAAACACAAGAATAAAATTGGATAACCCTTTCTGAGTAACGGTGAAAGGGTAACTGAATAAAAAACATAAGCATTTCACAATTTTATCTTACGTAAAGCACTCTTAAAGGCTAACTCTTTCCAGGTAAATTATTATCAGAGTTTTGTTTCAATTTTGTGGATGTATTTAAAGACGATCGGGAATAATGGTTTCATCATAAATTGGACTTAAAAAAGTTTCTCCAGTGTCTCTATTGAGAGCTACCTTTCGATGAATGTGCTTTTTATGTCGAATACCTCCCTGAAAACTTGCAAGAGGCCTTGAACGGAGCAAATTATGGAGGTGTTGTCAAATAAAATGAAATCAAAAATTCACCTTGATTTTTTATTCCGACTTGGAACAACATTTTTACGATAATCCACACCATTTCATTTTATTTGACAACACCTCCATTGTTGACTCCGTTAAAGGGCTCATGCGAGTTTTCAGGGAGGCAGATGAGATAAAAAAGCACATTCGTGTCCCATTTATGATAAAATTATTAATTTTGATCGTTTTTAGATCCATCCACAAAATTATATTGTGCACTCAAATAGAAACTATGATAATAATCTACCTCGAAAGCTATTAGCCTTTAAGAGTGCTTTACGTAAGATAAAATTGGAAAATGCCATTTAGACTTATGTTTTATATTCAGTTAGCTTTTCACCGTTACTCAGAAAGGGTCATCCTACTTTAGTTTGGTGTCATGTTTTAAGGTTTGGCTTTTCATATTTTTATCAGTTTTATTCTGCACTGAGAACGGTCAAGCGGGGGTCTTGACCAAAATATTTGCATAGTTTTTCAATTTTTTTATTGGCTGTTTATTGTCCTCGTTTTCTTCCTTTCTTCACGATTTTATAATTTGTATTATTTCTAATCGTACATTTAATGGTGAATTATTTTTCATTATCATAATTATTCATTTATTATAATCATCATTTTAAGTGAATCTGGAGAAAAGGTGGAAGGTTCAGTTTTAATAGACTCGGTATAGAAAAGTTGATTGGCTTCAGTTTTCATGAACTCGGGTGCTATTGCGAATTCTAATTGGGGAGTGAAATTTCGCCAAATTTCGTTTGAAGAGAAAGGAAAGTCTGTTGTACTTTTTGCAGCTGCCCCATCATCAAGATTTGGTGGTGAATTAGCATAACATATGAGTTATTCTTCCTCGTTTATTATTACTAGTTTTCTTCCTTTCTTCGTCATTTTATGTTTTATCATGATTAGCCAGTGTTGTCTCAGAAATTATTTTTATAATACAAATTCGCAACATACGATTAAAAATTTTCAAAATTTAAGAAAAAGCCAGAAATGGATATTCTCCCTTATAAATATAAAAAAACGACTATAGGTTGAGTTATACCAGCCCTTTACACGCTTATCCAGTTACATACACATAATTAAAGTAAGTAATGATTCAGATGCACCATTAGAAATTATCGATAAGTGCAGTTTACTAATCAAGGTCGTAACGATTAAAATAATGAGATGGCTTCACCAAACGCTCAGATTTCCAGGAAGGGGCGTATCTGGTTTTACAAAAAATGTATAAAAAGGAAGCAAAAAAGGCTTTTTTACTAAAAGTAAAGTGAAAATGGATAGGAACATACCTGTCTTTGGTTACATAGACTGAAAGAGATGGCCTTAGGTACTTTAAATAGACCCATTCAATTGGAAATATCAGTTTGAAGCACCCTTTTTGAGTCAAAAGTGGCCCCTGCCATTTCTGATAAACACTCCCCCTCCGTAAGCCCCAAAGACATACGATCAAAATCATATGATAACCTTTTTTTCAAATATTCAAAATTTGGTGCAGATATACCAAATTCAACGTCAAATCCTGGGGAAGGGGTAACACTAAAAAGGGTAAGAGATACATCCCTTAATTTTTGGGACGATGACGCACTTCATAAACATATTTTGATACATCAACAATCAATGGTCTGATTAAAGAATTTAATAGTTTGATGTGTCAATAAAATGAAAAAAGAAGAAATCGATGCATGTCTTGTCTTGCTAGGGAAAACAATCCTCTATTATAGATCCCCTGAGAGTATCAACCAATTTCGTTTAATCTCCAAGGCTTTATATTCGGATTTTCTTCTCTACTTTATCATGAAAGTCTATATGTTGAAAGAAACTGGGCTGGATTAAAAAAGATACTGCAATACATAATTTTATTATGTTTCATAATAGTTCATTATGTTTATTAATAGAACTTAATATTTTTTGGAAACATATTTCAAGAGTAATCTCCAGTAGTTTCAAAAGTAATTTTAACTAAAGTTACAAAAAGTTTCACACAACTTCAAAACCTTCATGTTTTGTATTAGACCTATAATTTCTCTTTCAAGAACACTGAACATAAGTCATTACCACAATCATTTTCATTATTTTTGATTTAGATTACTTGATTTCAATCACCAGATCTTTCTTTATTTTTTATAGAATAGAAAATGTTATTTCGGGAAGGATTATTTTTTTCCACACAAATTTATTTGCAGGAAAATAGAAGTCAGTATTTTTGGCAAAGTCAGTGCACTAAGTCCAAATTCAAAGCATACTTTTTTTGGTCACAGAAGGCAACTATATTTGATGGTAGCCCAATTAGTTTTTGTGGATCAACAGATGCAAGTAACATAGTCAGACTGTTGATGTAGAAAGCTAAGAGTAGTACTCGATAATTTTGAGACAAGATTCAGTATTGCCAGATGGGGCACATTTGCACCATTAGGGTGCGTTCATGAAGCGACAGCAGATTGAAATATTGTTTTTTAAGGTTATCTTTTTTTTAAACTACCTATTAGCTTATTTTTGCTGGAAAACTTTTGGAACACTTCGCTGCTTCAATAAATGGGCTGTCGCAACATTTTCGCTGCTGCAATGTCGGTGGTTTTGGTTCATTCTTACAGCAAAAACCGGGGCTACGGTGCATTTTGGCTTGTATGCCAGCGCTGTCTTATACTACGTATTTTGTAACACTGACAAAATTATTGTCTTATCATCATACTAGTTTAAAAATTTTAAAGACTATACGCTTAGAGAAGAAAGTGTTCCTCTAATATGCATTTCCCTTATTGATTAATGCTCAGTGAAACTATACAATTTTCTTTGAGAGTCATATAAATACGGGGACTAGGCTTTCATTTTTTGCTAAGCTTCGATTTTTTGGGGCGGGGACTAGGCTTTTATTTTATACACGTATTCTTATTGGTTGATGCTCAATAAAACTAATTTGCTTATAAGTCATATACACTTTATTTTTTTTAATTTTTGCTTTTTTTTGCTTTTTTAATGGAGCCAACTATCTTGAATTTAATCCGACTTCAGTATAATAAAAGTAATTATCTATGGGGCTTTAAAGCCCTTTTTTCATTTTTTTTATATGATGGTGCAGCTCCTTCCCTTATGAGCCTTTTGGCGAATTGTTTTAGCCTTAACACTCAACTGAAGTCTACAAATAAGCGTGTTAAATAGAACCAACAGAATTAGAGCCATTCCAGAATGTAGAATTTAGTTCAGCTAAGTTTTCTCAACAATTATCTATATACAATGGTAAGAGCCTACCGAAGGGTATAATATGGTAGAGGTTCAAAACACAGGCAAATCATAGGAAAAATAAAGGAATTAATAGAAAAGATCAATAAAATCTTGATATTAGGGAAGCGAGACCCTGATGCACCGTCCTAAGTACAGGTTTTGTTGATATAATCTTTAACATCCCAGAAAGAACGGGCAGAATGAAAATCCAAGTTAAAAAATCGAACTTACTCGAGGCACTTTGAAATAAATGAAACAAAATTTGCATCTGCTCCTTTTAATACAAATGAGAGCTCCACAGAGCCTGGCCTTCTTTTTCGCCCTTTGGTGTTTGCTATACATCGTGGTGCGCCTTTTGAGTCTAAAATAAATAAATAAATTTAAAGAGAGAGAGAGAGAGAGAGGGGGAGAGAGGGGGGGAGAGACGGAGGGAGAGAGAGAGAGAGAATTTTACCCAAAAATAAAGAATGAATCACAAATCATAAGAGAGTTGAAGAGCGAGGGGCACTACAAGGTGTCGGATGAACACTCCGTTCCTCTTACGTCAGGTCATTCAACAAATATTGAAAATCCTAGCTTAAAGACAAACTTT